>NC_056436.1:59428150-59468150 GCF_018296145.1 Oncorhynchus tshawytscha | reverse complement strand
TGACTGGCGTGCAATCTAATTGGGAGGGGAGAGAGGGCAAAACAGAAGAGAGAATGAGAGAATGAGAGAAAGGGGAACTGAGTGATGTGAAAAACAACCTTCAGCGATTCTCAAGGACATGCTGATTGAAAACCAAACAGACAGTGTGTGGGTGTGTGTGTGTGTGTGTGTGTGCATGCGCGTGTGAGAAAGAGAGAGATATGAACTCATTTTGTGTGTGTGTGTGGTGTGGGAGGGTGTTTTTGGGAACATATTGGCTCTAGTTGTGAAACGAAAACATTCAATGTGACCATTTTGTGTATGGTTCCTATTTAACAGTAATTGACCCTTGACCTAATACTTCGAGAACCCTATTCCACAGGTACAAAGGTCAACACACACACACACACACACACACACACACACACACACACACACACACACACACACACACACACACACACACACACACACACACACACACACACACACACACACACACACACACACACACACACACACACACACACATCCTTTTAGAAATACAGAGTGAGATATGTCTTTGTTGAGTCTCTCTTCCTGGCTGTGCACACACTCCTTCTCTCCCAGACAGAAACACAGTACAGACTGAAGACTGGAAAGAGAGACCTCAGTGTGAGTCGTGTGATTCTTTATATGTGAAAGGGGCCATTGAATGAAGAAGAGGATGGTCAGTCAACTGTATATGTTAGGTGTTGTATACAATATATTGTATTTGATTCAGTGATTTAAATTCCAAGATATTGAAGTCCTTTATATGACAGAAATCTACTAATACTGCAAACACAACAAGTACAGTCAACAAAAAATGTCCAGGTCACCTAATTGAATAAATATAGATTTTTAAGTTGGTTGGAAAGACATTCAATGGCAAGATCCATCACATAATTATCCTCAACTCTAGAATGATTTCATGCAAGACATTTATATTTTGTTGGTCACTGTTGTGTAGTTCTATATCATGGTGAATCATTTGTTTGTAATTTAATTTGGTAATTGATTATCTACCTAGCAACTACTTTTATCTATTCTGGTTGGTCCGATTGTATGTTAATTAATGTGGAAGAGAACAGGAAGTAGTCAAGTGGATGCATGGTTGTGAATGTGGTCCGATAGAGATGAATAGAGATCACTACTTGCATGGACATTGCCATTGAGGCCTACCACCATTTTGAAGTAGCCAACTGGGGGGGACTTCCTATGGGTTAAGGAAGGAACTCATGATTCCATCCTGGTCATCAGGGCAACCGTGGATTTCTACATGTTCAAACAACACACTACAGATGGCAGTATGCAAGAAAATGTACTACTTAAAAATATAGATGGCTTCAATGATCTGGCCGTGCTCTCACCGACGCCATAATGAAGATGAGTCGTCTATCTAAGTCTATGATGTGGGCAGTTCCCACTAAATCGGCAAAAGAGTCATTATGGTCCATCTACATATTTAGCCATCTTTATTGTACTTTTTACCCCTTTTTTTCTCACTAATTGCTAATTACATTCTTGTCCCATCGCTTCAACTCCTGTATGGACTCGGGAGAGGCAAAGAGCGAGATCCATGTGTCCTCTGAAACATAACCCTGCCAAGCCGCACTGCCCGCTCAACCCGGAAGCCAGCTGCATCAATGTATCGGAGGAAACACTGTAAAACTGCCGACCGAAATCAGCATGCATGCGCCAAACCCTCCCCTAACCCAGCCGAAGTTGGGTTAGTCATGCGCTGCCTCACGCGTCTCCCGGTCGTGGCCGGCTGCGACACACCTGGGCTCGAACCCAGGACTGTAGTGTCGCCTCAAGCATTCCTTAGACCGCTGCGCCATTCGTCAGGTCCCGTCCATCCACCTTCTAAAGAACCCTTAAACTACTTCAACAAAGAAGTGACGTTGCGGGCATCATCTGCCTCTAGTTCCCGCTGAGAAGCTCTGGTATGTGCCTGTCCACTGCTGATTACATTGTGACACTCAGTAATTACTCATCTTCTGAGGTTGTTTCATCCACACAGAAAATAGACACCACTGACCTTCCTTTACCCTATTACGTCTTCGAATGAATATCTTCAGAGAGAAAGAGGAAGGCGATTACAGGTAGGGAGGGTACAGGTGCCACAAAGCAAATGGAGGCCCCTTTGAATCTCAGAAATCGGCATCTGAATGTCTCTCCTCGGAAAATAAACACTGCTGCTAATTTGCTCTCCAAACAAGGTGCATGTTTAAAGAGCAAACTGAAGTGAAGAGGAAATCATTGGCCCAAAGCAGAGAAAGGCAAGAAATGTTATGGTACAAACATGTTGGATTGAAAGGAGGTAGCTATAAAAATACGAATAATCACAGAGAAACTTGCATTTCACGTTGTACCAGAAACTGCACCAAATGTCACTGAGTGTGGGTGGAGGAAAGAGACAAACTCACTCAAGCCTGAGATTGATTATGCAGGACATCACAAACTAGCAAGAAAACAAAATGAACATGCTTATCAGTCATGGGCAAGAAGGCTGCAGCTCCACACCTGTAAGATTGGCTGTCGTCTAACCAACAGATAGGAGCCTGAAAAAAGGTTTTCAGTTGTAACAAATCTTTGTCCAATGTAAGTGTTAACATACGGAGAGCTTTAAGGTTTCACTCATACAGAATCAATAAGCTTGAAAAATGATCTCAAAACAAAAGCATTTATACTGCCAGTGAACCCATCTTTGAAACCATATCCCAAAAGGAGATATAGATAGTTAGCCTAGATAAGCTTTTTCATCTTCTTGACTAGAGTATAAAATGTTGGCCAAACATTTCCGTACGGATTTTGTGAGCAGCCAGCTGAACGTTTTCTAAGAGTTAGAACAAAAACCTCAACGTCGCCAACGGTAGATAAGACTTTCTCAGAGATGCTGAAAAAACAAACCAGTCTTTCTTTTCCAGTAAACTTTATCCATCAAGGTTTTTAATTTTCTCCACCTTACATTCTGGACCCTGATTCGTCCTCTAGTTTCTAGCTGTTTTTTTTAAGACCATCATAGATAGTCAGTCCCAATCCCCTTCAGAAAGCAGGAGTTAGTTCCCAGATGAGTTTATAATTCTCCCTCTGCGCTGCCATTTGATCCAGCGTGTTGGATGGCATTCTAGGGCAACGGGCTATAAGCTGCTAAAAATCAAAGACTCTTTCTTCTTAAATGAGAAGCTCAGGGGCTACAGCCTCATCTAGCTTTTCTTCCTCTCCTCCTCCTCTCCGCCCCCTCTCCTCCTCCTCTCCCTGGGTTTGGGGATGAGAGCGCTCTGGCACTCGATTAAAGGGCTCAGGTTGCTGTCCACGTGGAGCGCTCGCATCGCCTGCCTCTCGCCTGTTTAGACGCAGGCATTTTCAGGGAATGGAAATCTCAGATGTGACGGCCCACTCTCCTCTCCACTGGTGGGCGATGATTTAGGAGCGATTTGTGGAGAAGGCACCTCTTCTTATCTCTTACTGTCTTGTCTGTCCTCTTCTCTTTTTTTCTCTCTATTTTTTCCCAATCTCTCCTTTATTTGTCTCTCCTCCCTCCGTTTCTCTTATTTCCTCCATCCCTCCTTGATATCTTGCCCCTCTACCTCAAACCGTGCCTCCTTTCTATCATTTCTCTTTCATCCCTCCTTCTCCCTTTTCATTTTTGGGGGGCAGCCATTCAAGTGCTTGTGTCCTTGAGCTGAAAGCTGCTTGGCAGCGATAGAGACAGGAGACAGCCAGCAGGCCGGAGTTGGACATGGCTATCACTATCATTACCTTCCGACAGCTGACTCTTTCAACAGGCCCCAAAAAAACAAAAACATGACACGGAAAAGCAGTATATTTGAGAGAGGATCTCCGTGAGTGGCTGCCTGTCTTTTTCTGTCTCTGTCTCTATGAGTTTCTCTTTTCACTTCTTTCTCTTCCTGTTTCTCTCCCTCTCGCTATGAAGTTTTGCTCCAAGTTAAGTGATGCAGATTTTCTCAGACAGGCATACATTATTATACAGGAATGCCTTCTAAGTTCTTGGAGTAACTACCAGTTTTTTACCACAGTACTCCCCCCCAAATGGTCTTTCTCCCTTTGACAGCACACTGAGTTAGTTATCTGACAGCCAAATCACAGCAGTAGAGCTGACGGGAGGTCAACCTCTCAAACCTGAATAGGAACGAAGGGGAAAGTTGAAAATCACTTTCAGTGTCAAACCTGTCAGCTCAGGGATCAGCTGTGAACCCTTGTAGCGAGAACAGGACAGACTGTGCAAAATATGACACTTAAGCCTGCAGAAGCCAGCATGTTTGTAACATTATTATGGTGTAATACATTGTTAAATGTTATAACGATCCGTGTACAATGAACATATTTCTATAGATCCGAACTAACTTTCAGCAGATCTAACTAACTTTCGACTGGATCTATCCTCCGTTCTCAACTACAGTTCCACGGTTTTAATCAGAAGGTAGGTTTTTCTTTTGTCAATTTATGGATATCTCCATAGAGATGACTCAGTGAGGTGGCTAGGCCTACAGTATAGCACCCGGGAGCTTTTAGAGTAAACAACCTTGTGAACAGGCATCGTGTTAGGGAGTGTGAAACGCATTGTGTCAGGTCGCTAATTTAGACACGGCACAGTAAACAACAGATATTAATGCCCTAAGGGAGGCGTCATGTCTGTCTCAGTGTCACATCAAACGCTAACAAAGACCACCCTAATTGGGACGTTAGACTTCTCATGTAACAATATAATTTTGTGTATTTTTTGACGCAGAGTTGAACGTATACAAGCAACGCGAAAGGGTGGTAAATCCCAAAGAGGCTTGAGTGTGGATTTCGTGTGTATTGTGCTGTTCCAGGTGTCAAAATCAGAGCAGTCTCCAGGTTTTCCTTAGGAATGCTGAAGCTCTACAGTATTCAAGTCCAAAGCTTCTCTCTTGTTGAAGACGTAAGTGATCACTCTCTAACCATTCAGACCAGTTCAGTTCACGAGCGCAGTAACCTAGAGAACCAGGTGAAGGGGCTCTGGCAGACCTGTTGAGCACAAGGCAGAATCCATCAACCAGAATCTGGAGATAGCAGAACCACTGCAATCTGGGACTGCAGCTGCTCCTCCACTGACAGACTAAGGATGAAGGTGAACAAAACTCAGATGTGTGAAGTTGATGTGTGTGTGTGTGTGTGTAGTGGTGATGATGATGAATAATCAGCATATGACACTGAGAGATGTGTTCATATTCTGGGTGTGTCCACAGAGGATTGTAGAGATGGATGGAGGGATGAATAGGAGATCATGAAGTCTGTCTTAAGGGAAAGAGAGTGATGAGTGTGTCAGTGGAATGATCACGGAAAAGTCAAGATAGATTTTCTACTCTTGGCTGTTTTTGAAAAGAACTCACGGACTTAAAGAACTGCATGAAGAGAGGCGCAGACACAAACACATTCTCAGGACACGCCGAGGGAAGCAGAAAAGGATTTGCACGGTTATAATTGTTGTTTGTACAAAAAGAACAAATGACAAACATTTTTGTTAAATTTAACTACACAAGTTCGGAACAAATTCTTATTTTCAATGACGGCCTAGGAACAGTGGGTTAACTGCCTCTTTCAGGGGCAGAACGACAGATTTGTACCTTGTCATCTCGGGGATTTGAACTCGCAACCTCTCAATTACTAGTCTAACACTCACCACTAGGCTACACTGCCGCCACACAGAGACACAACACCACAAAGAGTGTATAGAGCGAGGTGTGTGTGTGTCTGTGCGTGTGGGTGGGCAGCGTGCACCAGGAAGCTTTCTATATTTGGGAGACTTCACTCATGGTGGCAGTTTGAAACATCACTAGGACTTCGGTTCCTCCCCCATATCCAGTTCCACCCTCAACACAAAGAAACGAATACAACACAAACACATGAATAGGGGACACCTGGACAGTGCTTCACAGGTACTCCATCCTCACCCCCCATTTATATACCCACTGCTCTGTGTGGTCCCCATGTGTACCTCCGAAGGTCCCCCATCTAGTCCGCTTCTCCTATAGGCTAGTTGTGCATTTTTCACACAGTTCTTTCATCTGCTTATCTTTCGGTATACCCAAGCTTCTGTGAAATGGGAGATCTGTCGATGCTGTTCAAATGCTGTCCTTTACTCTGTCTCTGTGTTCTTCGTCTCTCATCTACCCCCCCCACACAACCTCCTTTCCTCCATCCCTCTCCCTCTCTCTCTGTGCTGAAAAGGGACACATGACATTTCGCTTGATGCCACATTTATGATTATTTCAGCAGGACTTCCTCTGAAGGGGAGGGGTAGTGGGAATCTGTCTGACTCCATAGAGAACTATTACACTGCTCCGTTCACTCCCAAATACAGTCCTGCAGAGACATGCAGTCATTGATCTTAGCCAGACAGCTATCAACTAGGAAGGGAGAAAGGGATGGTGACAGAGTAAGACAGTCTGATAAAATGACAGTAGATATAGAGAACATTTGAAAAAGAGGAGAGGAGCGTGTCATGATACCTGTTAGTGTGCAAAAAAAGGCCCGTGTGCCATCAATACATCTAGTCGACGAATTCTCAGAAACACACAGACACATGGACAGATGCCTTGAGTCTACAACAGAGGCTTCTAATGCCTCTCCTTAGATGACTGGCATCATGGCCTGCTTACCTCAGACTGCAGGGGGCAATGATGGTCCATCACACAATGAGAGAGGGAGGCCTATTGAGTTCATAGTGCTATGTGTTACACATACACTTGCACATCCCTAATGTACATACATTGCCTTCAGAGAGTTTTCACACCCCTTGACTTATTCCACAGTTTATTGTGTTACAGTGTGAATTCAATATGGATACAATAACATTCTCACACATATGTTGTGACAAGGTAGAGGTGGTATACAGAAGATAGCTATTTGGTAAAAGACAAAGTTCATATTATGACAAGAACAGCTCAATTAAGCAAAGAGAAATGACAGTCCATCATTACTTTAAGACATGAAGGTCAGTCAATCCGGAACATTTCAATGACTTTGAAAGTTTCTTCAAGTGCAGTCAAAAAACAATCAAGCACTATGATGAAACTAGCTCTCATGAGGACTGCCACAGGACAGGAAGACCCAGAGATACCTCTGCTGCAGAGTATAAATTCATTAGAGTTACCAGCCTCAGAAATTGTAGCTCAAATAAATCGTTCACAGAGGTCAAGTAACAGACATATCTCAACATCAACTGTTCAGAGGAGACTGCGTGAATCAGGTCTTCATGGTCGAATTGCTGCAATGAAACCACTACTAAAGGAAACACGAGCAATGGACATTAGACTGGTGGAAATCTTTCCCTTGGTCTGATGAGTACAAATGTAAGATTTTTGGTTCCAACCGCTGTGTCTTTGTGAGAGACAGAGTAGGTGAGCATTTGAAGCATGGAGGAGGAGGTGTGATGGTGTGGGGGTTCTTTGCTGGTAACACTGTCTGTGATTTATTTAGAGCTCAAGGCTCATTTAACCAACATGGCTACCACAGCATTCTGCAGCGATACACCATCCCATCTGGTTTGCGCTTAGTGGGACTATCATTTGTTTTTCAACAGGACAATGACCCAACACACTTCCAGGCTGTGTAAGGGCAATTTGACCAAGAAGGAGAGTGATGGAGTGCTGTATCAGATTACCTGGCCTCCACAATCACCCAGCCTCAACCCAATTGAGATGGTTTGGGATGAGTTGAACCGCAGAGTGAAGTAAAAACAGCCAACAAGTGCTCAGCATATGTGGGAACTCGTTCAAGACTGTTGGAAAAGCATTCCATGTGGTTAAGGGAATGCCAAGAGTGTGCAACGCTGTCATCAAGGCAAAGGGTGGCTACTTTGAAGAATCTAAATTGTAGCATATGTTTTGATTTCTTTAAAACATTTTTGGTTACTACATAGTTCCATATGTGTTATTTCATAGTTTTGATGTATTCACTATTATTCTACAAGGTAGAAAATAGTACAAATAAAGAAAACCCTTGAATGAGTAGGTGTGTAAAAGCTTTTGACTGGTACTGTATATATAAATGTTTAAATAAATGTTCCTTTATTATTGTCCTCTAACACTACCACCCTTCTCCTAATTGGAGTAAATTTATGGACAACAACACTTAGGCTTCTACTTCAAGCTTATACATACTATATACATTTTACGGACACAGTATATTTTACACTAGTTATCTTTTTGTTCGTTTTTAGTTCCATCCTTCAGCTACCCTCAACCCCTGTCTATCTCTGAACACTATCCAGTTGTAATTTTTATTTTCCATATATTTTTCAACTGTGCTGTGATGTTTCACAAAAGTGGATTGAACTGAAATTGCAATCCAACTTTCTATGGCTTGCTTTAAAAATTGCGATATTTTGGAGATGATTTCATTTTCAAATAACCGAAAATGAGTGGTTGTAATCTGAATAATGGGAAAAAGGACATTCTTGAACACGGGGTGAGCATTTCTTCTGCTAGAGAACCAGTTCAGATTTAAGTATAGCTTTCTATGACTGAAGCGTTTAGTGAGAAGTCTAATGCTTTAATATTTAATATATTCTGCCCTCGGAATTCATATTCATTATTGTCGTGATGTATTATTGTTAATGTGATGACATGCTATTTATCAAATAATTAACTATGTTTATAATAACGTGACTGAATTAATCAGGTAACCATTAACTCAGTAACCTGGGGCACCACGGGAAAAGTTTGTTTAATGAGTTACTGTTTTCCGATTTAACTCAAAGAATATCAGAATATCATTTTCATCGCAGTCACTAATGAATTCATTTCCTCATCAGTCTCATTCTTGGGCGGCAGGGTAGCCTAGTGGTTAGAGCGTTGTACTAGTAACCAGAAGGTTGCAAGTTAAAAACCCCGAGCTGACAAGGTACAAATCTGTCGTTCTGCCCCTGAACAGGCAGTTAACCCACTGTTCCTAGGCTGTCATTGAAAATAAGAATCTGTTCTTAACTGACTTGCCTAGTTAAATTAAGGTCAAATAAATATATAAAATAAATTCTGAACATTATTTGTAAATCTGCACAAACCCAGGTCTCACTAAATCATTCCGTACCACACAAATTGAGTTGATTATTTATTTACAAACAAGCTAAATGATAACATAAGATACACACATAAATGTCTAGGTCAGTGGTTCCCAAACTTTTCATAGTCCTGTACCCCTTCAAACATTCAACCTGTGTCTGTACCCACACTTCAAAGTGTCTGTACCAACTCTTCGAAGTGTCTGTACCCAAACTTCAAAGTGAATAGACTGAAAGGGAAACGTGTAGCTCTTATTGTCAAATAAACCGTATATTGATAACCAACTTTTCCAAGACACCAAGACTACTCCATGGCTATTCTAAATTATACAAAGGTCCCATAGAGGAGTCAAATAATGGAACACCCATTACTATTCATGGTAGGGATTTAAATAAAAAACGGGAAAATGATCAAATACGATAGTTGATAAAGAAATACACTACAAATACACTACACCAATGGTACCCAAACCTTTTATAGTCCCGTACCCCTTCAAACATTCAACCTCCAGCTGCGTACCTCCTCTAGCACAGGGGTCAGCGCACTCTCAAATGTTGTTTTTTTGCCATCATTGTAAGCCTGCCACACACACACACTATACAATGCATTTATTAAACATAAGAATGAGTGTGAGTTTTTGTCACAACCCGGCTCGTGGGAAGTGAAAAGGGCTCGTATAGGACCAGGGCACAAATAATAAAATAATAATAATCAATAACTTTGCTCTTTATTGAACCATTTTACATATAAAACCTTATTTGTTCATCAAAAATTGGTTACAGTTTAATGTGAAGGGTTTGCTTGAAAGTATGCACATAACTCTGCAATGTTGGTTTGTATTGGAGAGAGTCTCAGTCTTAAATCCTTTTCCATGCACAGTCTGTGCCTGTATTTAGTTTTCATGCTAGTGAGGGCCGAGAATCCACTCTCACATAGGTACGTGGTTGCAAAGGGCATCAAAGGGCGTCTTAACAGCGTGATTTGCCAAGGCAGGATACTCTGAACCCAACCCAATCCAGAAATCTGGCAGTGGCTTCTAATTAAATTACATTTTCATAGAACCAACTTCGATGAAGCTTTCTTGTTCAGATATCGGTAACTGGACTGGAGGCAGGGCATGAAAGGGATAAGGCATCCAGTTGTTTGTGTCATTCGTTTCGTAAAAGTACCTGCGTAACTTCACACTCAACTCACTCAGGTGCTTCGCTATATCACATTTTACATTGTCCGTAAGCTTTGGTTCATTTGCATACAAAAAATTATACAATGATGGAAAGACCTGTGTGTTGTCCATGTTAATGCAGACAGAGAAGAGCTCCAACTTCTTAATAATAGCCTCAATTTTGTCCCGCACATTGAATATAATTGCGGAGAGTCCCTGTAATTCTAGACTCAGATCATTCAGGAGAGAAAAAACATCACCCAGATAAGCCAGTCGTGGGAGAAACTCATCATCATGCAAGCGGTCAGACAAGTGCAAATTATGGTCAGTAAAGAAAACTTTCAGCTCGTCTTTCAATTTAAAAAAACGTGTACATTCTTTGCCCCTTGATATCCAGTGCACTTCGGTATGTTGTAAAAGCGTTACATGGTCGCTGCCCATATCATTGCATAGTGCAGATAATACACGAGAGTTCAGGGACCTTGCTTTAACAAAGTTATACATTTTCACTAGTGTTCAAAATGTCTTTCAAGCTGTCAGGCATTCCCTTGGCAGCAACAGTTTCTAGGTGGATGCTGCAGTGTACCCAAGTGGCATCTGGAGTTTACATACACTTAGGTTGGAGTCATTAAAACTCATTTTTCAACCACTCCACCAATTTCTTGTTAACAAACTATATTTTTGGCAAGTCGATTAAGGACATCTACCTTGTGCATGACACAAGTAATTTTTCCAACAATTGTTTACAGACAGATTATTTCACTTATAATTCACTGTCTCATTCTAGTGGGTCAGAAGTTTACATACACTAAGTTGACTGTGTCTTTAAACAGCTTGGAAATTTCCAGAAAAGGCTAATTGACATCATTTGAGTCAATTGGAGGTGTACCTGTGGATGTATTTCAAGGCCTACCTTCAAACTCAGTGCCTCTTTGCTTGACATCATGAGAAAATCAAAACAAATCAGCCAAGTCCTCAGAAAAAAATTGTCGACCTCCACAAGTCTGGTTCATCCTTGGGAGCAATTTCCAAACACCTGAAGGTACACGTTCATCTGTACAAACAATAGTACGCAAGTATAAACACCATGGGATCATGCAGCCATCATACCGCTCAGGAAGGAGACGCATTCTGTCTCCTAGAGATTAACGTACTTTGGTGCAAAAAGTGCAAATCAATCCCAGAACAACAGCAAAGGACCTTCTGAAGATGCTGGAGGAAACAGGTACAAAAGTATCTATATCCACAGTCAAACGAGTCCTATATCGACATAACCAGAAAGGCTGCTCAGCAAGGAAGAAGCCACTGCTCCAAAACTGCCATAAAAAAAACCAGACTACGGTTTGCAACTGCACATGGGGACAAAGATCGTACTTTTTGGAGAAATGTCCTCTGGTCTGATGAAACAGAAATAGAACTGTTTGGCCATAATGACCATCGTTATGTTTGTAGGAAATAGGGGGTGGATTGCAAGCCAAAGAACACCATCCCAACCGTGAAGCACGAGGGTGCTTTGCTGCAGGAGCGACTGCTACACTTCACAAAATAGATGGCATCATGAGAAAGGAAAATTATGTGGATATATTGAAGCAACATCTCAAAACATCAGTCAGGAAGTTAAAGCTTGGTCGCAAATGGGTCTTCCAAATGGACAATGACCCCAAGAATACTTCCAAAGTTGTGGCAAAATGGTTTAAGGACAACAAAGTCAAGGTATTGGAGTGGCCATCACAAAGCACTGACTTCAATCCTATATTTCAATTTTTTTTGGCAAGCAGTTATTATTTTGGCAAACAATTTTTGTGATTCATCCTATACTGTCCCTAACATCATTATCCCTTAGCAACAGATGTAGGATACATACACACACTCTCTCCACCCTTCCCCCACAAACAACCACAAGCTCACATGTTCAACATTTGTTCTATCCCAGAGCCCAACTCAAGAGAAGACATGATGTGCGAATGCATACAGTTGTAGCTGATTGAGAAAGCATGCAAAACTGAGCAAGAATGGGGAAATTTGCTGAACTCATTTCAAGTCCTAGCTGATGGAGCTCAGATTCCCCCCTTTCCCTGAAACACACACATGCTGGTCCCCTGTTGTGACCATTTCCCCAAGCATCTCTGAGCAGTCAAACAGTTAGATTATTTTGTGCCGCCAGGTCCACAATGATTTTCCCCCTCTCTGATTGTCTGAGTGTGACCCCCTCTCCATGGGTTACTGCAGCTAATGTTGCCAGCACTGCCACTACTTAGGTGGGGGTCTCCACCGGAATTCCCACCGGCTAGGTACAAAGCCGTCAAGGTACTCATTAGCAGCGTTTGAAAAATTCCTTGTATATTATGCACACACACCCAGGGGCTTTGGCTTTGTTGGATCAACCCTCCAAGGCAGGCTCAGACTCTTGAGGGGGTGGTGCAGCGTAGTGGGTTCTCCTACCACGTTCATCTTTCTGTCTTGGCTGCATATAGGGTACTTTCACTAGGCCTATAAAAGAGATGAGGACTTCTCCTTAGTGTGTGGGTTGCTCAGGTGGGTGTCTAGGGTATAGCGTTGGGGACCATTCCATCATGATAGGACAACAAATAAATAGACTATTTTGTTATTTATTTCTTAAATGTATGTCCCTTATCTGTACAAAATTGAAAACTCTATCTGTCACTACTCCTGCCCGCAGACACACATGGGCTCTGGCATGTGCAACCATTTTCCTTTTTCACTCACTTAACTCACCACACTTTCCAATCACAAAAACACACACCCCATCTTCCATCACAACCACACTCCCCCACACATATTCACTGGTACATACCCACATACTCTGCCTTCTATGTCCCCTGTTTGCTGTGTTTTTATCCCTACCAAGTGTATTCCTACCTAATATCTGTCACGCCCTGACCTTAGAGCTTTTTATGTCTCTATTTTGGTTTGGTCAGGGTGTGACTTTGGTGGGCATTCTATGTTCTCTTTTCTATGTTTTTGTATTTCTTTGTATTGGCCGGGTATGGTTCTCAATCAGGGACAGCTGTCTATCGTTGTCTCTGATCGGGAACCATACTTAGGTAGCTTTTTCCCACATGGTTTTTGTGGGTAGTTGTTTTCTGTATGGTTTAGTTTCCTTACAGAACTGTTCGTTTTCCTCTTTGTTCTTTTTGTTCAAGTGTTCTGATTTAATAAAATATTATGAACATGTACCACGCTGCGCTTTGGTCCAGTCATTTACAGGAAGAGGATCGTGACAGAACTACCCACCACCACAAGCGGAACAAGCAGCGTGGTATGGAGGAGCAGAGACTTCAGGACTCCTGGACTTGGGAGGAGATATTGGACGGACAGGGACCCTGCAAACATTTTTTGGGGGGTGGCACATGGGGAGATTGTCAGGCGATAGACCTGAGCCAACTCCCCGTGCTTACCGGAAGCAGCGTGGTACTGGTCAGGTACCGTGTTATGCGGTATCCTGCACCGTCTCTGCGTACTGTGTCTCCGGGGTGCTGGGAGGGTTCAGTTCTCCCTATGCCTGCGCTCTGTCCGTGCCGGGCAAAAGTGGACATTGAGCCTAAGGGAGAGGTGTGAGTGTTAAACACCAGATCTCCAGTGCTCCCCCACAGCCCGGTTCGACCTGTGCCTGCACTCTGGAAGGGCCGGGCTAAAGTGGGCATTCAGCCTGGAGGAGTGGTGCCAAGGCTGTGCACCAGAGCTCCAGTGCTCCCCCACAGCCCGGTTCATCCGGTGCCTCCTCCACGCACCAGGCCTCCTGTAGGTCTCCCCAGTGGGAGGATCCGGTGCCTCCTGTAGCTCTCCCTGGTGGGCCCTGTGGCAGCCCCACGTACCAGGCTGTCTCTGTGTCTCCTCCAGTGTCGCACTTCAGTCCGGAGCGTCCAGAGGCACCCTTCGGTCCGGAGCGTCCAGAGGCGCCCTTTGGTCCGGAGCCTCCAGTGTCGCCCTTCAGTCCGGAGCGTCCAGAGGCGCCCTTCGGTCCGGAGCATCCAGAAGTGCCCTTCGGTCCAGAGCGTCCAGAGGCGCCCTTCGGTCCGGAGCGTCCAGAGGCGCCCTTCGGTCTGGAGTGTCCAGAGGCGCCCTCCGGTCTGGAGCATCCAGAGCTGCCCATCGGCTCTCTACGAGGGTCCCCAGTCCGGGGTCGGCGGCGAGGGTCCCCGCTCTAGGGGCGCCACCTAAGTGGGCCAAGCCAGAGGTGGAGCGGGGTCTACGTCCCTCACCAGAGCCGCCACCGCGGAGAAATGCCCACCCAGACCTTCCCCTATAGGTTCAGGTTTTGCGGCCGGAGTCCACACCTTTGGGGTGGGGGTGGGGGTGGGGTACTGTCACGCCCTGACCTTAGAGCTTTTTATGTCTCTATTTTGGTTTGGTCAGGGTATGGTTCTCAATCATGGACAGCTGTCTGTCGTTGTCTCTGATTGGGAGCCATACTTAGGTAGCTTTTCCCACAGGGTTTTTGTGGGTAGTTATTTTTTGTTTTGTGTTTCTGCACCAATAACATTATTAATGTTATTGAGTGTTCAGCTGAAATAAGAGTATGAACACTTACCACGCTGCGCTTTGGTCCACACCTTCTTCAACAGACGGTCAACTCCCTGGTCTTTGTGGTTGAATCTGCATTTGAAATTCACTGCTCGACTCGATTCACTGCTCGTGGGACCTAAAAGATAATCGTAGGTGTGGGGTTGCACATAGAGTTAGTCCATGCAACTTACTATGCAACTTATTTTACTCCTGAAGTAGGCTTGCCATAACAAAGAAGTTGAATACTTACAATTTTTCTCAATAGCTTAAACACAAAAACTGGTTCCTGTAGCACAAAAACCCATACCCTTACATCATTCCCAAAAACACACACACCCATTTTCCATAACCGTAAATACTATTCACCTGTTTCCACACGTTTCAATATTCAAAACTCTTTCTGCAAAACCTTACACAAAAGTGGCCAAATAAATCATTCATTGCGCTATATATTCATTCAGCAAACACATGCTCTCAATATAATTAACTCAAGTCATCACAACCTAAACTCAAAGAGCACACCTTTCTCCACGTGCAAACAGTAAGCCTCAAAATTGTTAACACACCAATCAGAATTGCAGGATCAATAAATAGGGTCTAGAGGCATCTCCCTGTGCTTTGGAACAATGGATCCTAACAATGCCGAAGTTGCAAGACAACAGAGAGGAAGAGGACGAGGACAAGGACGAGGACAAGGACAATAACAACAAAGACAAGTAATCTCAGATGAAATCCGTGACACCTCAGTTCATCATGTGCTCATACATGGGAGGACTATGAGAGAAGCTGGACAGCTAGTGCAACCCAACCTAAGCCATTACACAGATGCATCCATTGTCTGTACTTTCAGAAGGGTAAACAGGTCATTTGCCTTGTTGTTACCGTGATACATGTAATGTTGTAGTGCATATAGACTGAATCTCCACTTTTTTCTCAGTGTAGTTTTTACCACAATAATTTCATTTTTGCAGAACTGAGAGGCGGCCATCTATTGGAGGTAGGCGGGGACTTCTCACGGCTGAGCAGGAGACTGCCCTGGTGAATATGGTGATTGCCAATAATGGGCCTTTTGAGGGAAATTCATACCCAAATAGTTGAAGACCAGGTAGTCTTCCAAGGAATTCACAGCATCAGCATTTCCACAATTGACCGGATCGTTCAGAAGAACCACATAAGGACAAAGCAGCTGTACCGTGTGCCTTTTGAAAGGAATTCAAACAGAGTTAAGGAGCATCGATTTCAATATGTGCAGGTAGTTGCTATACTGTACATAATTTTTTACAGTATGTAGAGTATGGCCCATCTCTCCAGCATATCAATAAAGTGCTGTATAGTAATGTGTTACAGTAACTGCAGTACACAATCTTTCATTCCAGTACAGTAGTACACTACAGTACTGTATTTATAGAACAGTAATTATTATGTTTTTTTTTACTTCTGTAGAGAGTCTTTGAGCTTGATGCCATGGCTGACCCACAGGAGTACATCTTCATCGGCGAGGCAGGGTTCAACCTAACAAAAAAGGTGCAAAAGGGGGCGCAACATCATTGGCCACCGTGCCACCATACAAGTTCCTGGTCAGAGGGGAGGCAGCGTCAAATCAAATCAAATTTTATTTGTCACATACACATGGTTAGCAGATGTTAATGCGAGTGTAGCGAAATGCTTGTGCTTCTAGTTCCGACAATGCAGTAATAACGAACAAGTAATCTAGCTAACAATTCCAAAAACTACTACCTTATAGACACAAGTGTAAGGGGATAAAGAATATGTACATAAAGATATATGAATGAGTGATGTTACAGAGCGGCATAGGCAAGATACAGTAGATGGTATCGAGTGCAGTATATACATATGAGATGAGTATGAAAAACAAAGTGGCATAGTTAAAGTGGCTAGTGATACATGTTTTACATAAAGATGCAGTAGATGATATAGAGTACAGTATATACGTATACATTTGAGATAAATAATGTAGGGTATGTAAACATTATATTAGGTAGCATTGTTTAAAGTGGCTAGTGATATATTTTACATAATTTCCCATCAATTCCCATTATTAAAGTGGCTGGAGTTGAGTCAGTGTGTTGGCAGCAGCCTCTCTATGTTAATGGTGGCTGTTTAACAGTGTGATGGCCTTGAGATAGAAGCTGTTTTTCAGTCTCTCGGTCCCAGCTTTGATGCACCTGTACTGACCTCGCCTTCTGGATGATAGCGGGGTGAACAGGCAGTGGCTCGGGTGGTTGTTGTCCTTGATGATCTTTATGGCTTTATGGCCTTCCTGTGACATCGGGTGGTGTAGGTGTCCTGGAGGGCAGGTAGTTTGCCCCCGGTGATGCGTTGTGCAGACCTCACTACCCTCTGGAGAGCCTTACGGTTGTGGGCAGAGCAGTTGCCGTACCAAGCGGTGATACAGCCCGACAGGATGCTCTCGATTGTGCATCTGTAGAAGTTTGTGAGTGCTTTTGGTGACAAGCTGAATTTCTTCAGCCTCCTGAGGTTTTCTTCAGCCTCTCAAGCTTAGCTTCTTCACGATGCTGTCTGTGTGGGTGGACCAATTCAGTTTGTCTGTGATGTGTACGCCGAGGAACTTAAAACTTACTACCCTCTCCACTACTGTTCCATCGATGTGGATAGGGGGGTGTTCCCTCTGCTGTTTCATGAAGTCCAAAATCATCTCCTTAGTTTTGTTGACATTGAGTGTGTGGTTATTTTCCTGACACCACACTCCGAGGGCCCTCACCTCCTCCCTGTAGGCCGTCTCGTCATTGTTGGTAATCAAGCCTACCACTGTTGTGTCGTCCGCAAACTTGAGGATTGAGTTGGAGGCGTGCGTGTCCACGCAGTCGTGGGTGAACAGGGAGTACAGGAGAGGGCTCAGAACGCACCCTTGTGGGGCCCCAGTGTTGAGGATCAGCGGGGTGGAGATGTTGTTGCCTACCCTCACCACCTGGGGGCGGCCCGTCAGGAAGTCCAGTACCCAGTTGCACAGGGCGGGGTCGAGACCCAGGGTCTCGAGCTTGATGACGAGCTTGGAGGGCACTATGGTGTTAAATGCAGAGCTGTAGTCGATGAACAGCATTCTCACATAGGTATTCCTCTTGTCCAGATGGGTTAGGGCAGTGTGCAGTGTGGTTGAGATTGCATCGTCTGTGGACCTATTTGGGCGGTAAGCAAATTGGAGTGGGTCTAGGGTGTCAGGTAGGGTGGAGGTGATATGGTCCTTGACTAGTCTCTCAAAGCACTTCATGATGACGGAAGTGAGTGCTACGGGGCGGTAGTCGTTTAGCTCAGTTACCTTAGCTTTCTTGGGAACAGGAACAATGGTGGCCCTCTTGAAGCATGTGGGAACAACAGACTGGGATAGGGATTGATTGAATATGTCCGTAAACACACCAGCCAGCTGGTCTGCGCATGCTCTGAGGGCGCGGCTGGGGATGCCGTCTGGGCCTGCAGCCTTGCAAGGGTTGACACATTTAACTTCTTGCGTCGAGCCATCCCGGATCCGGGATCGTGAATACAGCCTCAAGCTCATTACCATAACGCAACATTAACTATTCATGAAAATCGCAAATTAAATGAAATTAATATTCTAGCTCTCAAGTTTAGCCTTTTGTTAACAACACTGTCATCTCAGATTTTCAAAATATGCTTCTCAACCATAGCAAAACAAGCATTTGTGTAACAGCTAGCGCAGCTAGCGTAGCATTTAGCGTTAGCATCAGCAGGCAACATTTTCACAAAAACCAGAAAATCATTCAAATAAAATCATTTACCTTCGAAGAACTTCAGATGTTTTCAATGAGGAGACTCTCAGTTAGATAGCAAATGCTCAGTTTTTCCTGAAAGATTATTTGTTTAGGAGAAATCGCTCCGTTTGGTGCGTCACGTTTAGCTACGAAAAAAACCTGTATCCAGGAGTGTAATCATCCCCGCAGCTCATTAGCATAACACAACGTTAACTATTCATGAAAATCGCAAATGAAATGAAATTAATATGCTAGCTCTCAAGCTTAGCCTTTTGTTTAACAACACTGTCATCTTAGATTTTCAAAATATGCTTCTCAACCATAGCAAAACAAGCATTTGTGTAACAGCTAGCGCAGCTAGCGTAGCATTTAGCGTTAGCATCAGCAGGCAACATTTTCACAAAAAACAGAAAATCATTCAAATAAAATCATTACCTTTGAAGAACTTCAGATGTTTTCAATGAGGAGACTCTCAGTTAGATAGCAAATGCTCAGTTTTTCCTGAAAGATTATTTGTTTAGGAGAAATTGCTCCGTTTGGTGCGTCACGTTTGGCTACCAAAAAAACCTGAAAATTCAGTCTTCAAAACGCCGAACTTTTTTCCAAATTAACTCCATAATATCGACTGAAACATGGTAAACGTTGTTTAGAATCAATCCTCAAGGTGTTTTTAACATATCTCTTCATGATATATCGTTCGTTGAAAGCCTCCTCTCTCCTCTCAATCACTGGATGACTGCGTGCAGCTTGTAGATTACACATCAATTTAGACAAAGGACACCGGGCGGACCCCTGGTAATTGTAGTCTCTTATGGCCAATCTTCCAATGATATGCCTACAAATACGTCACAATGCTGCAGACACCTTGGAGAAACGATAGAAAGGGCAGGCTCATTCCCGGCGCATTCACAGCCATATAAGGAGACAATGGAAAACAGAGCTTCAAAAATTCTGCCCATTTCCTGGTTGAAGTTCCATCTTGGTTTCGCCTGTAGCATGAGTTCTGTGGCACTCACAGATAATATCTTTGCAGTTTTGGAAACCTTAGAGTGTTTTCTTTCCAAAGCTGCCAATTATATGCATAGTCGAGCATCTTTTCGTGACAAAATATTGCACTTAAAACGGGCACGTTTTTTAATCCATAAATTAAAAGAGCGCCCCCTATATCCAAGAAGTTAAATGTTTTCCTCACGTCGGCTGCAGTGAAGGAGAGTCCGCATGTTTTAGATGCGGGCCGTGTCAGTGGCACTGTATTGTCCTCAAAGCGGGCAAAAAAGTTATTTAGTCTGCCTGGGAGCAAGACACCCTGGTCCGTGACGGGGCTGGTTTTCTTTTTGTGATTGACTGTAGACCCTGCCACATACCTCTTGTGTCTGAGCCGTTGATTTGGGATTCTGCTTTGTCTCTATACTGACGCTTAGCTTGTTTGATTGCCTTGCGGAGGGAATTGCTACACTGTTTGTATTCGGTCATGTTTCCGGTCACCTTGCCCTGATTAAAAGCAGTGGTTCGCGCTTTCAGTTTCACGCGAATGCTGCCATCAATCCACGGTTTCTGGTTTGGGAATGTTTTAATCGTTGCTATGGGAATGACATATTCAACGCACGTTCTAATGAACTCGCTCACCGAATCAGCGTATTCGTCAATGTTGTTGTCTGACGCAACACGAAACATATCCCAGTCCACGTGATGGAAGCAGTCTTGGAGTGTGGAATCAGATTGGTCGGACCAGCGTTGAACAGACCTCAGCACGGGAGCTTCTTGTTTTAGTTTCTGTCTGTAGGCAGGGATCAACAAAATGGAGTCGTGGTCAGCTTTTCCGAAAGGAGAGCGGGGCAGGGCCTTATATGCATCGCGGAAGTTGGAATAGCAATGATCCAAGGTTTTTCCAGCCCTGGTTGCGCAATCGATATGCTGATAAAATTTAGGGAGTCCTGTTTTCAGATTAGCCTTGTTAAAATCCCCAGCTACAATGAATGCAGCCTCCGGATATATGGATTCCAGTTTGCAAAGAGTCAAATAAAGTTTGTTCAGAGCCATCGATGTGTCTGCTTGGGGGGGAATATATACGGCTGTGATTATAATCGAAGCGAATTCCCTTGGTAGATAATGCGGTCGACATTTGATTGTGAGGAATTCTAAATCAGGTGAACAGAAGGACTTGAGTTCCTGTATGTTGTTGTGGCCACACCACGTCACGTTAACCATGAAGCATACGCCCCCGCCCCTCTTCTTACCAGAAAGATGTTTGTTTCTGTCGGCGCGATGCGTGGAGAAACCAACTGGCTGCACCGACTCCGATAGCGTCTCTCCAGTGAGCCATGTTTCCGTGAAGCAAAGAACGTTACAGTCTCTGATGTCCCTCTGGAATGCTACCCTTGCTCGGATTTCATCAACCTTGTTGTCAAGAGACTGCACATTGGCGAGGAGAATGCTAGGGAGTGGTGCACGATGTGCCCGTCTCCGGAGTCTGACCAGAAGACGGCTTCGTTTCCCCCTTTTACGAAGTCGTTTTTTGGGTCGCCGGCTGGGATCCATTCCGTTGTCCTGGGTGAAAGGCAGAACACAGGATCCGCTTCGCGAAAGTCATATTCTTGGTCATACTGATGGTGAGTTGACGCTGCTCTTATGTTCAGTAGTTCTTCTCGACTGTATGTAATGAAACCTAAGATGACCTGGGGTACCAATGTAAGAAATAACACGTAAAAAAAAACAAAATACTGCATAGTTTCCTAGGAACGCGAAGCGAGGCGGCCATCTCTGTCGGCGCCGGAAGTGTAGGCTGCACCCTATGTGCAGCCATCAGCAATCGTGGCGTCCTCCACCGCCATGTCAAAGTGGGTCCATACGATATGGCACAACTCCTTCAATTTCTAGATCAGCTGCACAATAACATTATTCAACAGGAAGGGGAGCCAGGGCAACCAAAGCAAGCCCAATATGTTGTCATTTGGGATCATGTGAGTTTCCATCGGGCTGCTCTGGTTTGCGCCTGGTTCAATGACCACCCCAGGTTCACCATTCTTTTTTTGCCAGCATATTCCCCATTTCTGAATCGCATGGTGGTTGTGAAGTGATTTTACAAAGTCCCAAACTATTTCTCTGAAAACCTATTCTAAACATTTTGGTAGCAGTGTTTTGAATGAATCCCTCCAGTGTGTAACAGACAGTCATGTAGTCTGTGTTTTTGACAGCTTGTGTGTGTTGTCTGAGGGCAAAGTTTGAATTGGGACCCAGAAGTTAGATGTTTGTACCGTTGGGTGTGAGTTTTTTATATTGTGTTTAAGCAATTGAGAATAGCTGTATTGTCTTTTAAACATTTCAGCTTTTCATTTTGTTTTTAACTCAAAAATGTTTCTAAAAAACACAATTCCACTTTGACATCATGGGGTATTGTGTGTAGGCTAGTGACAAACAAATCTCTATTCAATACATTTCAGGCTGTAACACAACAAAATGTGGAAAAGTCAAGGCCCTGTACACACCCACACAAACACACACATACCAGATGAACCCAGACACAGACATAAACAGAAAAACACAGAAACAATTGCCAACAATATGTATTAAGGCACATTATGTTTTGGATGTTTTGGAAGTTTTCGTGCCCCTAAAACATCCGTATACAGAATCTCAAATGATATGCGATCAAAGCAAAGGGTTTCAACTTTAAAGTGTATCAAATCAACACTATATTTTGCTTCCTGGAAACAAACAAACAAACTCAGAATAATCTAAATGTCAGGATCTAGATAATAAACAGATGATAAACAGAGGCTGTGTTATAAAGAAGGATATGGATGTATCTAATTGGCTGCTCTATCCATTACATTCTTCCCTTCTGCCCTCAGAAAGTGATAAGGAAAGTCTATTAAAAGGAGGGGCGCGGCATGGTCGTGGCACGGAGGAAGGCAGCTGACAATTTGCAGTGCCACAAAAGGAGAAATTAAATGTGAAAAAGAAACTAATTGGGTTCCCATCAATTGTGCTGACAGCCTGTGCCTTGCAGCAGGAAATTATTCTGATTTCCGACACACACAAACCCACACAGACTGAGACACACAAACCGACGCACAGACACACAGATCACTTGCATACACACACACGTGTAAACACACACACACACACTACACACACACACAGTGACCAAACTCTGCTAATCAAAGATGGCACCCGTGACCTTCAAGATGACAGACAATACACTTTTCTCAGCCACATCCTGTCACCCACTTTGTCCTCTCCTCTCTCCTATCCCCCCTCCCCCCACAGCCTTGCTATACTCAGAACCTTTAACATACTAGACACCCACTGCCTCTCTCTCCTAGACACTCTCTGTCACCCCCTTGTCCTCTCGTAGGTTACCCCCTACACCCTACACCGACATCCTAACGCAACCTTTAATGTCACAACCTTTAGATGTTAGTGTAAGAACAAACCTCTCCTGGATCCATTTTAAATGAGAAAGCAGGGGAAGTTCATGCCGGTCTATTGACAGTAGCGCTCATTGAGTTCCTTCTGGACAGAGTCTCTCTGATTGAGAAGCTTCTCTGACAAAATGAACAGATAAATTGCTGCATTGACTCTCACAGGGGCTGTATTTCTCAGGGGCTGTATTTCTCAGGTGCTATATTTTCCAGGGGCTGTATTTCTGTACATCAGTAGTGTATGACAACATGTCAGTTCATGCTGCAAGAGCTATGATAGGTTGGAGGACGTCCTCCAGAAGTTGTCATAATTACTGTGTAAGTCTATGGAAGGGGGTGAGAACCACGAGCCTCATAGGTTTTGTATTGAGATCAATGTACCCAGAGGAGGATGAAAGCTAGCTATCCTCTGGCTATACCATGGTGCTACTCTACAGAGTGCTGTTAAGGCTACTGCAGACCTTTATTGCAAAACAGTGTGTTTAAATCAATTTTTTATTTATTTCACCTTTATTTAACCAGGTAGGCTAGTTGAGAACAAGTTCTCATTTACAACTGCGACCTGGCCAAGATAAAGCATAGCAGTGTGAACAGACAACAACACAGAGTTACACATGGAGTAAACAATAAACAAGTCAATAACACAGTAGAAAAAAAAAAAAAAAAAGTCTATATACATTGTGTGCAAAAGGCATGAGGAGGTAGGCGAATAATTACAATTTAGCAGATTAACACTGGAGTGATAAATAATCAGATGGTCATGTGCAGGTAGAGATACTGGTGTGCAAAAGAGCATAAAAGTAAATAAATAAAAACAGTATGGGGATGAGGTAGATAAATTGGGTGGGCTATTTACCGATGGACTATGTACAGCTGCAACGATCGGTTAGCTGCTCAGATAGCAGATGTTTAAAGTTGGTGAGGGAGATAAAAGTCTCCAACTTCAACGATTTTTGAAATTCGTTCCAGTCACAGGCAGCAGAGAAGTGGGAGCAAAGGCGGCCAAATGAGGTGTTGGCTTTAGGGATGATCAGTGAGATACACCTGCTGGAGCGCGTGCTACGGGTGGGTGTTGCCATCGTGTCCAGTGAACTGAGATAAGGTGGAGCTTTACCTAGCATTGACTTGTAGATGACCTGGAGCCAGTAGGTCTGTCGACGAATATGTAGCGAGGGCCAGCCGACTAGAGCATACAGGTCGCAGTGGTGGGTGGTATAAGGTGCTTTAGTAACAAAACGGATGGCACTGTGATAAACTGCATCCAGTTGGTGATGTGAATATATTTGGAATAGTTTTATCTAAAAAGGCCAACTTTTTTATTGTTTCACTTTTTGAATTTTTCTGAAATTCACTGAGGATGGCCCTCCCCTTTCTCCTCTGGGGAGCATCCACTGCTCAGCTTCCACATCACTGAGGACTTGATATGGACCAACAACACCACCAATCAGGGTTCAACAGCGCCTCTACTTCCTAAGGCGCCTGAAGAAATTCAGCATGCCGCCCCGGGTCCTTTCCAAATACTACCACTGCACCATCGAGAGCGCCCTGACCTGTTGCATCACGGCTTGGAATTGCTCTCTCCACAACTGCAAGGCTCTCCAGCGGGTGGTAAAGACGCCCCAGTACATCACTGGGACCGTGCTCCCACCCATCCAGAACATCTGCTTGAAACGGTGCCTGATGAAGTCCCTCAGCATCATCATGGACCCCACACATCCCAGCTATGAGCTGTTCACTCCCTTACCGTCGGGAGGGTCTGATACCGACAGGATCAGAGACAGTTTCTATCTTCAAGCTTTCAGACTGGTGAACACTTTCCTGACCAGCTGCACTGACTCTCTGCACCTTAGCACACACCCACAACAACACACACACACATACACACACACTTGCATGCACACACTGACCAAACTCTGTCTCAGTGACCAAACTCTGCTAATCAAAGATGTCACCCGCGACCTTCAAGATGACACACAATCCACTTTTCTCAACCACATCCTGTCACCTCCTCCTCCTATCTCTGCTGTCCTCTCCTCTCTACCTCCTACAGCCCTGCTATACTCAGAACCTTTAACATGGTAGACACCCACTGCCTCTCTCTCCTAGATACTCTCTGTCACCCCCTTGTCCCCTGATAGCAACAGGTTCAGAAACAGTTTCTATCACAAGCCATCAGACTGCTGAACTCTTGAACTGGACTGACTCTCCACACCGTAGTACACATGCACGCACGCACACACACACACACACACACACACACACACACACACACACACACACACACACACACACACACACACACACACACACACACACACACACACACACACACACACACACATTGTAGCTACACACACACCAATTGCTGCTACCACACCCTTATTTAGTATTGCTAATACCGCACGATTTAAAAACTTTGCACTCCAATCCCTCTTTCTCTAATAAGGGTGTAAATATTGGACTATAAATTGTTCCTTCCTGTATTATACTTTTGCTAAAATGTTTATTCTATTCTACTGAGCCATTTACTTTATGTTCATGTTCTTGTCATTTATTATTTATTATTGTTGTTGCCTTGTCGAGAAGTAACCTGCAAGTAAGCATTTCGTTAGACGGTGTATATCATATACATACAACTAATACAACTAATTAAACATGCATTCCTGTGTTAGCCCTGCCTTGGACTGAAGAATAGTGACAGAGAAGGAAAGGAGAGAGGTGGAGAGGAAAGGATAAATCAAGAGGCACTGAAGACTGATAATCCTCGCCTCACTCAAATGATAATGAACTAAGAGCTCTTTTTTCATTGCTTTCATTGTTAATGCCAACCATACGGTGGGGCTGTGAGTGACATATTGGGGAATGGCTTTTTAATGAGACCCAAAAGGACGTGGAGGTAATTTGAGGGAAAGTGGAGAGAATATGACCTCCCATCATCATTTCCACTACCCAAGTAGTAATCATCAACATGAACTATCATACACAGTCAGCGACACACCAAAACACACAGACTGATAGAGTAGTCCAATGCACCATCAAATCAAATCAAATCCAATTATATTGGTCACATACACATGGTCATATATTTTTTATTTTTTATATATATTTTTTATTCACATTTTCTTCACATATATTTCGAATATATTTAAAAAATATTTTTTAACCTCCAACTCCTGTCTTCTCACCCAATGTGGTATGGATCTGCTATTTTCTAGAACCGGAACCTCCAACAGAAGCTAGCCAGCTAGTGCTAGTGGTCATCAGCTAACCTTTAGCCAGGACAACTCTTGCCAGTCTGCACAGCGTGATTCAACCCAGAGCGTACCAGACTCTTTTTTCCCAGATCTCCGGATTCCTACCGCAAGCTCTGAACCTTTTCACCTGGATCATCGCAGCTAGCTAGCTGCTATCCGAGTGGCTACTCCTGGCTAACGTCTCTGTCCCGAAGGAAGCACCAATTAGCCTGGAGCTAGCCTATGCTAGGCCCATCTCCCGGGTAGCTGAAGAGGTCCATCAGCCACTCCTTGGGCTACAATACTTATTTTGCCAATTGGCCTGGACCCCTTTTACTGCCGATACGGAGCCCCCCCGATCCTTCGCAACTTGTCTATTGACGTAATCTGCCCGAGGTGGTTTTCAACAGGGTCCTCTGTCACGATGTCCTCTGAATCCCCATCTGCTAGCTTGCCAGCCGCGGCCCGCTAGCTGTCGAGAGCATATCGGACTGTTAGCTACTAATTGGCCTGGATCCTTTTACCACACGGAGTCCTGCCGATCCATCACGACTGGTCTGCCGACGTAACCTCCAGCCCTGCTCAATATGCCTTAGCTAACCCTTTTGTTCAACCTCCCACACATGCGGTGACATCACCTGGTTTAAATGGTGTCTCTTGAGACAATACCTCTCTCATCGTCACTCAATGCCTAGGTTTACCTCCACTGTATTCACATCCTACAATACCCTTGTCTGTACATTATGCCTTCAATCTATTCTTCTGTGCCCAGAAACCTGCTCCTTTTACTCTCTGTTCCGAACGCACTAGACAACCAGTTCTTATAGCCTTTAGCCGTACCCTTATCCTACTCTGTTCCTCTGCTGATGTAGAGGTCAATCGAGGCCCTGCAGAGCCTAGCTCCTCTTCCATTCCCCAGGCTCTCTCATTTGTTGACTTCTGTAACCGTAAAAGCCTTGGTGTCAAGCATGTTAACATTAGAAGCCTCCTCCCTAAGTTTGTTTTATTCACTGTTTTAGTACACTCTGCCAACCCGGATGTCCTAGCCTTGTCTGAATCCTGACTTAGGAAGGCCACCAAAAACCTGATATTTCCATCCCTAACTATAACATTTTCCGACAAGATAGAACTGCTAAAGGGGGTGGAGTTGCATTCTACTGTAGAGATAGCCTGTAGAGTCCTGTCATACTATCCAGGTCTGTGCCCAAACAAGTCTCTCAGTGTTGCCCTTGCTATAGATCACATTCTGCCCCCAGCTGTACCCTGGACACCATAGGTGAATTGATTGCCCCCCAACTATCGTCAGAGCGCGTACTGTTAGGTGACCTAAACTGGGACATGCATAACACCCCGGCCGTCCTACAATCTAAGCTAGATGCCCTCAATTTCACACCAATTATCAATGTACCTACCAGGTACAACCCCAAATCCGTAAACATGGGCACCCACATAGATATCATCCTAACCAACCTGCCCTCCAAATACACCTCTGCTGTCTTCAACCAGGATCTCAGCGATCACTGCCTCATTGCCTGCATCCGTAATGAGTCAGCGGTCAAACGACCATCCCTCATCACTGTCAAGCGCTCCCTAAAACACTTCAGCGAGCAGGCCTTTCTAATCAACCTGGCCTTGGTATCCTGGGAGGGTATTGACCTCATTCCGTCAGTAGTCCATGGAGAATAAGAGCACCTCCTCCCAGCTGCCCACTGCACTAAGGCTAGGAAACTGTCACCACCGATAAATCCACGATAATTGAGAATTTAAATAAGCATTTCTCTATGGCTGGCAATACTTTCCACCTGGCTACCCCTACCCCAGTCAACAGCCCTGCAACCCCCACAGCAACTTTCCCAAGCCTCCCCATTTCTCCTTCACCAAAAATCTAGATAGCTGATGTTCTAAAAGAGCTGCAAAATCTGGACCCCTACAAATCAGCTGGGCTAGACAATCTGGACCCTCTCTTTCTAAAATTATCCGCTGCAAATGTTGCAACCCCTATTACTAGCCTGTTCAACCTCTCTTTCGTATCATCTGAGATCCCCAAATATTGGAAAGCTGCAGCGGTCATCCCCATCTTCAAAGGGGAGACACTCTAGACCCAAACTGTTACAGACCTATATCTATCTTACCCTGCCTTTCTAAGGTCTTTGAAAGCCAATTTAACAAACACCTCAGCCATGCTCAAGGTCCTAAATGATATCATAACCACCATCGATAAGAGACAATACTGTGCAGCTGTATTCATTGACCTGGCCAAGGCTTTCGACTCTGTCAATCACCACATTCTTATCGGCAGACTCAACAGCCTTGGTTTCTCAAATGACTGCCTTGCCTGGTTCACCAACTACTTCTCAGATAGAGTTCAGTGTGTCAAATCGGAGGGCCTGTTATCCGGACCTCTGGCAGTCTCTAAGGGGTGCCACAGGGTTCAATTCTCAGGCTGACTCTTTTCTCTGTATACGTCAATGATGCCGCTCTTGCTGCTGGTGATTCTCTGATCCACCTCTATGCAGATGACACCATTCTGTATACTTCTGGCCCTTCATTGGACACTGTGTTAATTAACTAACCTCCAGACAAGCTTCAATGCCATACAACACTCCTTCCATGGCCTCCAACTGCTCTTAAATGCAAGTAAAACTAAATGAATGCTATTCAACCGATTTCTGCCCGCACCTGCCCGCCCGTCCAGCATCACTACTCTGGACGGTTCTGACTTAGAATATGTGAACAGCTACAAATACCTAAGTGTCTGGTTAGATTGAACACTCTCCTTCCAGACTCATATTAAGCATCTCCAATCCAAAATTAAATCTAGAATTGTCTTCCTATTTTGCAACAAAGCATCATTTGCTCATGCTGCCGAACATACCCTCGTAAAACTTGACTTCGGCGACGTCATTTACAAAATAGCCTCCAACACTCTATTCAGCAAATTGGATGCAGTCTATCACAGTGCCATCCGTTTTGTCACCAAAGCCCCATATACTACCCAGCACTACGACCTGTATGCTTCGTTGGCTGGTCCTCGCTTCATATTCGTCGCCAAACCCACTGGCTCCAGGTCATCTATAAGTGTTTGCTAGATAAAGCCCCGCCTTATCTCAGCTCACTGGTCACCATAGCAGCACCCACCCATAGTACGCGCTCCAGCAGGTATATTTCACTGGTCACCCCCAAAGCCAATTCCTACTTTGGCCGCTTTTCCTTCCAGTTCTCTGCTGCTAATAACTGGAACCAATTCCAAAAATCACTGAAGCTGGAGACTCATATCTGCCTCTTTAACTTTAAGCACCAGCCATCAGAGCAGCTCATAGATCCCTGCACCTGTACATAGCCCATCTGTAAAAAGCCCATCCAACTACTGTACCTCATCCCCATACTGTTATTTATTTATTTTGCTCCTTTTCACTCCAGTATCTCTACTTGCACATTCATCTTCTGCCCCTCTATCACTCTATAGGCCATTTATTCCCTTACCTCCCTTATCTTACCACATTTGACACAATATATATATCATTTTCTATTGTGTTCTTGACTGTATGTTTGTTTATTCCATGTGTAACTCTGTGTTGTTGTTTGTGTCGCACTGCTTTGCTTTATCTTGGCAAGGTCGCAGTTGTAAATGAGAACTTGTTCTCATCTGGCCTACCTGCTTAAATAAAGATGAAATATAAAAAATAAATTAATGCCTGCAGCGAAATGCTTGTGTTTCTAGTTCTGACCATGCAGTAATATCTAACAAGTGATCTAACAAATTCACAACAACTACATTATACACACAAATGTAAGGGATGAATAAGAATATGAACATATAAATACATGGATGAGCGATGGCCATTCGGCATAGGCAAGATGCAGTAGATGGTATAGAGCAGTGTCACAAGTCCGACCGAGGGTGGCTCCCCTTCCCGGTCGGGTGGCGCTCAGCGGTCGTCGTCGCCGGCCTATTAGCTGCCACTGATTGTCTTTCCTCCCCCTACTTGTATGTTTATTGTTAGCACCTGTTAGTGAGTCATTAGTTGGGCTTTATTAGACAGCCGGCCCGCCTGTTTCTTTGTGCGGGATTAATTGTTGTGACCTTCGGTTATGTAGTAGAGGAACGTGTTTGTTCCTGGTAATGTATTCTGCTGTACTGTTTTCGTCCCCCGTGTTTGGGGCATTTGGTTTTGAGCACCCAGTGTTGCGTTAGCGCATTAAAGAGCACAGTATTGCACTCTCTGTTTCCTGCGTCTGACTCCACACCCACGACACCCGGAGCGTTATAAGCAGTATATACAGTGGGGCAAAAAAGTATTTAGTCAGCCACCAATTGTGCAAGTTCTCCCACTTAAAAAGATGAGAGAGGCCTGTAATTTCCATCATAGGTACACTTCAACTATGACAGACAAAATGAGAAAAAAATCCAGAAAATCACATTGTAGGATTTTTTATGAATTTATTTGCAAATTATGGTGGAAAATAAGTATTTGGTCACCTACAAACAAGCAAGATTTCTGGCTCTCACAGACCTGTAACTTCTTCTTTAAGAGGATCCTCTGTCCTACCACTCGTTACCTGTATTAATGGCACCTGTTTGAACTTGTTATCAGTATAAAAGACACCTGTCCACAACCTCAAATAGTCACAGTCCAAACTCCACTATGGCCAAGACCAAAGAGCTGTCAAAGGACACCAGAAACAAAATTGTAGACCTGCACCAGGCTGGGAAGACTGAATCTGCAATAGGTAAGCAGCTTGGTTTGAAGAAATCAACTGTGGGAGCAATTATTAGGAAATGGAAGACATACAAGACCACTGATAATCTCCCTCGATCTGGGGCTCCACGCAAGACCTCATCGCGTGGGGTCAAAATTATCACAAGAACGGTGAGCAAAAATCCCAGAACCACACGGGGGGACCTAGTGAATGACCTGCAGAGAGCTGGGACCAAAGTAACAAAGCCTACCATCAGCAAGGGCATTGAAGATGAAACGTGGCTGGGTCTTTCAGCATGACAATGATCCCAAACACACCGCCCGGGCAACAAAGGTGTGGCTTCGTAAGAAGCATTTCTAGGTCCTGGAGTGCCCTAGCCAGTCTCCAGATCTCAACCCCATAGAAAATCTTTGGAGGGAGTTGAAAGGCCATGTTGCCCAGCAACAGCCCCAAAACATCACTGCTCTAGAGGAGATTTACATGGAGGAATGTTCCAAAATACCATCAACAGTGTGTGAAAACCTTGTGAAGACTTACAGAAAACGTTTGACCTCTGTCATTGCCAACAAAGGGTATATAACAAAGTATTGAGATAAACTTTTGTTATTGACCAAATTCTTATTTTCCACCATAATTTGCAAATAAATTCATAAAAAATCCTACAATGTGATTTTCTGGATTTTTTTTCCTCATTTTGTCTGTCATAGTTGAAGTGTACCTATGATGGAAATTACAGGCCTCTCTCATATTTTTAAGTGGGAGAACTTGCACAATTGGTGGCTGACTAAATACTTTTTTGCCCCACTGTACATATGAGATGAGTGATGTAGGATATGTTAACATTATTAAAGTGTCGTTATTTAAAGTGACTAACGATACCTTTATTAATTCTATTTATTAAAGTGGGTGGAGATTTGAGTCTGTATGTTGACAGCAGCCTCTCTATGTTAGTGATTGCTGTTTAACAGTCTGATGGCCTTGAGATAGAAGCTGTTTTTCAGTCTCTCGGTCCCAGATTTGATGCACCTGTACTGACCTCGCCTTCTGGATGATAGCGTGGTGTTCAGGCAGTGGCTCGGGTGGTTGTTGTCCTTGATGATCTTTTTGGCCTTCCTGTGACATCGGGCGCTGTAGATGTCCTGGAGGCAGGTAGTTTGCCCCCGTTGATGCGTTGTGCAGACCGCACTACCCTCTGGAGAGCCTTGCCTTTGAGGGCGGTGCAGTTGCCATACCAGGCGGTGATACAGCCTGACAGGATGCTCTCGATTGTGCATCTGTAAGAGTTTGTGAGTGTTTTAGGTGACAAGTGGCCTGTACAACGGTCTTTGATAACAGACCTGGGTTCAAATAGTATTTGATTTCAAAAAAAGATTTGAAAGGATTTTGTTGGCTTTTGTTGAGCTGGCCTTGCACAATGGAACCAATGGAATAGTGACAAACGGGCAAATCCCGCTCATCTAGCACTCCAGGCAGATTCAATCAAACCATCAAAGTATGTTATACATTTGTCTATTTCCAAACTATTTGAACGCAGCAGGTCTGTTAATGGTCTATGTGATTTACCTTCATTGAGAATGTTAGCAGAGTTTTACTCTCACTGAAATATTAAGTGAAGCCTTGGAGTATTAATAACCTCACCTTTGATGCCTCCCCACCTACGCTCATTAGTAGAGTTCTAAGGTGTGTGTGCATGTACAGTATGTGTGATATGTGTGAGTGTGTGGCCCTTGGGTGACGGTTGAGCCAGAGTCAGTGAAATGCATAATTCAAGTACTAACTATCTTTGAACTCTGACCTCTGCCTGTGGCACATCTGGTTAGTGACTGGGCTTTTAATTGGTGACCTTCTCCCTCCCGTTCCTCAGGTGTGGGCCAGTCCTAGCTCCTCTAATCTGTCATCCCACACAGACAGACTGACGGTCGGGTTACCAATCACCCTCAAACCTGTGTGTGTGTTGAATATCAGTTCGTCTACCACTGTGCGTGCCTCAGTGGTAAACACATAATCGTGTATTTGTGCACATGAACTGATTTTGTTCTCATCGCAACCACGTCAACAAAGGTCGTTCCATCTCGTGATTTAGCAAACAAACGATTTGACCGTGAAAACAACCTTAATAATGAGTATATGGCAGATTATGTTTAATCACATCCCTCCTGATGTTTGTATTAGACTTTTCTAGGTGGGTAATTCTCCATCATCCTCACACAGTCTTTGTTCTATTTTTTTTGTCTGGGTGTTTATCGGGTTGCATTGTGGGAGAGTGACAGAGGGACAGAGATAAACATTGTGTTGTTTTGATCCCTGTTTGTGGTGCTAATGTGCTGGTCTCCATGGAGACGGAATTAATGAGCACTCTTGTGAATACTCAGGGATTAAAGTTATTATATTTATTATATTCGGTGAAACAAAAAAAAACAACACATTGTTTGGGTTTAAACACACTTAAAACATTCTCCTCTCTCTCCCCCTGGGTATTTAGTGTGTCAGCTTCTCCCTAGTTAGTTCCTTTGTGTTGTTTTGTTGTTCATGGCAGAAATCCACCACGAAAACAAATGTAAAAAAACAGAACATAGTTGCCAGCAGCAGATATGGGTTTCACCGTCTGGATGATGGAGGCTTCAATGGCAGTTTAAAAATTCAAAATGTCGGTACGTTTACATTGGTTTGCAGCACGCATTGATCTACGTTGCAAGTGTTGAACTGCACTTGAACTTCACTGCACCAAGATCGGCGTTGCCATTGTCTAGCTTATCATTCATTTGATCACAAAGAAAAGTTATCTTACATTCTAGAAAACATTTTTGATTTTCTGTGCTAATGCATTCATTTATCCTCACATTGTTAAATTTTTTTCAACCTGCAGTATGACTTTCAGTTTTTAATGAGGTCTGAAACGTGGGCCAGTCAGGGCTCATCATAATATGTAGTCTCTGGGTTTGACTATTCATACCTGGGCCTGTGCTCAATGACTCTGTGACAGCCAGGCGTTATACAAACGAAAAATGATTACTGACTGACTGATTGTGGGATCATCTGATTGGGCGATCATCTGACTGCAGACTTATAACGAGGCTGATCAGTTCTCCCAGTCAGAGCTCAGCCTGGGTCTAAATGTAAAACATCAGAATGAGGATCCGCTCTGCAGTAACAAGTGACACACAAGGCTATAAATTAATGAGCTGGTTTGATTTCCTGTGATCACTTAAATATATTCAGAGGCCCCCCTAGTGCCCACCCCTTGCTTGTGCCCCCCCCGTCCTCTTCACCTGTGGCCTGCTAATCAGTCCACACCATTTCTCCACTCTAATTGGCTGCCTGCCTCATTATATCAGTAGGCGAACAACACCTCAGGAGTTCACCCAAAGTTACTCTAAATGTACATGTAGGTTTGATCAGTTTGTCTTTTGGATATTCAACTTTCATACTCACTGCAGTTCTGTCTCCACCACTCTCAATGCTTCGATTGCTCTTTTCACGCTAGTCAGTGTTTAAAGCAAGCTCTTCTACCGATCTGAGCTCCTCAAACTGGTGCCCTGAAAGTGTGTTTCTGTGGTACTTGCCGGTGGCCAGGATGTAAATCATTGTCCTATTCTAACAGCAGGAGGAGATGAAGTTAGGTTGATTCTGTGGACACCCAGAGAGAGGGTACAGCGAGTCATCCATCAGCCCCACCATGGGACCTCTCCTGTGGGAATACCACCTACCACCTGGACCCCCCTTCCCCTGCCAAGTCCCTACTGCACTGAAGCGAGAGTTAAAGAAAGAGAGAGGTATAATCATGTATTTTTTTAATCATGCAGTATTTTCTTCTTTATGTGTCCTATATCAACACAATGGCAGCTGAAATTGAAGAACAAAGTATGTTGGCGGCTCACTGAAAATGTAATGTACCTCTTTGAATAAGAACTGCATATTTTGGTTCTCTTCCCATTTCTCAAGACGGTGCTATAATGACTCACCTGTACCTAAAAGTATTTACTATTCTGTAGCCCATTGCCGATAGCTTTTGTGTTCTGTGCTGTGGAGAAATGCAGAGAAAGGTGTGCTTTCTGGGGTAAAATATCACTGTAAATCTTCCAAATTGACTGTATTTGCAATTCAAAATATGTATTTATGTCGATAAGTGTTGGTTTATTCCTGTGATGGGGAAACCATAGCACTCAATCACGACGCTGGCGGCAGGCGGCCATCTTAGACTGAGGAAATATCAATACTCCCTGCGACACGGCACAGTGAGAGAAATAATGTTCACCTGATGACTCAGCTCTTATAAAGACCCGTTTCATTCTTATGCCCCATCCCCGCCTTCTACCTCCGCCTTCGCTCTACACAATCATAGGTAGGCCTTTATAAAAGCTATATGATTGAAAACACAGAGGGAAGGAGAGAGAGAAAGAGAGAGAGAGAGGTGGAGTGATACATATGGGAAGTGTGTTTGGTTCTGAAAAAGTGTGTGTGTATGTGTCTAAGACAAAGAAAGAGAGAAAGAGAGAAACATTTACTAAAATGAAATCACCATCTTCGGGCCCGGCTCCAGAAAGAGAGGAGAGAGGAGGTCTCTTGGGCCTGTCATTTGATTTGGTAGAGATGGTGTAGCTCTTAAAACTGATCATACTGGAGCTTCACCCTGTCTTCACATTTCTCTGTGGGCACTATGTTCCCCCCTCCTTTTCTCCTTTTATTCAATGGAAAAGCAGAGCGTGCGAGAGAGACAAGGATGTATGAGATGGTATGAGATGCTCTCATGAAGTTAAAAAAGGAGAAAGCATGAAGCAAGAGCAATTTGTTTGTACATATAAATGTACACATGGTTACATTTCTGGCCGAGGGTATTTGTGTGTGTGTGTGTGTGTGTGTCAGTGTGTGTATGCTCCTTTCATTGCTGTGCTCGATCAGGGTATTGGTTTTCAGTGTGCAGCAGCAGCTTGGCTGATTTAAACTGGCCCATTCATTCTTCTCTATGTCTGGGACTGGGCCTGCCTGTGTGTGTGTGTGTGTGTGTTTCAATGTATGTTCTTTCATGTGAGGACCTAGCCGTGTCTTCCTGCATGTGTGTGTGTTTGGGTGTGTGTGTTTCAACGTATGTTCTTTCATGTTCATGTCTTTCTTTGTGTCTGTCGAGACTGAATATATTATACCACATGTCACCAAAGATCATTTCTTTACCTTTGCACCAACCTCACCCCACCACAAATGAACAGAAAATAGCTTCCATGACTTCTGAGAACCCAGCAAGGGAGAATACAGGAGCGAGTGAGAGGGGTTGAAAATGAAAGAGAAAATGAGAGAAAAAGGGCAGAGAGAGAGAGCAAAGAGAGAGAGAGAGTTACTGCTTTTCTGCATTTCTGACTGCTATTCTTTCTTTCTGCAACATGAAATCACTATCAGTTAGCATGTGGAACCATCAGGGCCTAAACTCATCAACCTTTGGACTGAAGAGTTTAGCACTGGTGGATGTTGACGTCATCATTCTGCAGGAGACATGGTATAAGGCTGATATTGTCCGTCACTGTCCCACAGGCTACAGAGAGGGGGGACTCTTTGGGGAGACTCACCTACTGCTCACCTCTTGGCCACAGTACAGTAGACTATGTGATTACAAACATTGACCCTTTCTCTCTCAGCTCATTCACTGTCAAGCCACTAACACCTCTGTCTGATCACAGCCAAATTACGTTGTTCCTCAAAAGAACAGACATGGAAACCACCAAACATTCACAGCCCAGTCAGCTGTACAACATCAGAAATTCATACAGATGGGCCCAAAACAGCACAGAAGAATACCAGAAAGCAACCTGTAACCAAAATATCCAAACACTCTAAGATAACTTTCTGGATACCACATTCACTCACAGTAAAGAAGGTATCAATCTAGAAGTAAAACACATCAACTCTATATTCAGGCAAACAGCACAATTGAAAAGAAAAGAAGCACAATTGAAATTGATAAAAAACAAAACAAAAAAGCTCACAGATGACAACTGGTTTGATGCAGATTGTAAAATTATAAGGAAAAAACTTAGAACACTATCCAACCAAAAGCACAGAGACCCAAATAATGTTGAATAATGCCTTCATTACTGTGAGACTTTAAAACTCTATAAACGTACACTCAGAACCCAAAAAATCACAGTACAACAGCAAGCAGCTGAAACTAATTGAGGAGTCCATAAACACAAACAACTTCTGGAAAAATTGGAAAAAAATCAAAAAATCAAAACGAGGAATTTACGATACAAAATGGTGACATATGGACAACCCACTTTAAAACACTCTACAACACCGTTCAAATTGACACAAATGCAGAACAACGCCAAATTCATGAGAAGTTGAATGGATTAGAAAAAGCTATAAAGGATCATCAAAATCCATTGAACTCCCCAATTACTGACTAGGAGCTCTATAAGAAACTTCAGGCCCTCAAATAAAAAAAAAAACATGTAGACCTGATGGCATCCTAAATGAGATGCTCAAACTCACTAGTGCAACATTTCTATTGGCTATATTAAAACTGTTTAATTTGATCCTGAGTGTAGGTTATTTCCCTGACATCTGGAATCAAGGACTCATAACCCCAATCTTTTAATAACGGAGACAAATTTGACCCTAAAAATTACAGAGGCATGTGTGTGAACAGTAACCTGGGGAAGGTTTTCTGTAATATTATACATTTAAGAGTTCTAAACTTCCTTAATAAGCACAATGTCCTGAGTAAAAGCCAAATTGGATTTATACCAAAACATCCAAAACATTGCACGACTGATAAAATATATGACATAATTAAATCAATGTATACTGGCAATACATGCAGCATTAAAATTGACAAGAAAATAACAGAATTCTTTAACCAGGGGCGGGGCCTTCGCCAGGGTTGCAATCTGAGCCCTGCACTCTTCAATATTTACATCAATGAATTGATCACTATTCTAGAAAATCCTCAGCCCCCGGTGTTAGTCTCCACAATTCAGAGGTTAAATGTCTACTCTTCACAGATGACCTATGCCTGCTGTCACCCACAGCACATGGCCTACAGCAGAGCCTGGACCTGCTAGAGCAGTACTGTCAGACCTGGGCCCTGGCAGTAAACCCCCAAAATACTAAAATAAGGATTTTCCAGAGAAGATAAAAAAATAAGCCCAACTGGACACCTTAATGAGGCAGTGAATGACCTGAGAGAGAAGCACGCAGGGCATTCTACACCATTAAAAAACAAATTCAAATTGAAATACCTATTAAAATTTGGCTAAAACTAATTGAATGTGTCATTGAACCAATTACACTTTATGGCAGCGAGTTGTGGGGTCCACTTGCAAAACAAGATTTCATCATGTGGGACAAACACCCCATTGAAACCCTGCATGCAGAGTTCTGTAAGATTCTCCTACATGTCCAGAGGAAAAGTACAAACAGTGCATGCAGGGCAGAATTAGGCCAATATTCACTAATAATAAAAACTCAAAAAAGAGCAATTAAGTTTTGGAAACATCTAAAATACAGTGATCCCCTCTCATATCATTACCAAGCCCTGCAATGCCAAGAGCTGAGCAAAGAAAAGAATCCCCTCATCCAGCTGGTCCTGGGGCTCAGTTCACGCCTCAGAACCAGAACATCCAATCAATCAGAATAAACCAAATTACAACACAGTCAAAACAAAACTACATTGCTTAATGGGAAACACAAGCACAAAGCAAAATGCAGTGCTATCTGGCCCTAAATTGACAGTACACTATGGCTAACTATTTGACCATGGTTACCGATCAAAACCTTAGAAAAACCTTGACAAAGTACAGGCTCAGTGAGCACAGCCTTGTCATTGGAAGGGTAGACACAGGAAAACCTGGCTCCCTGTAGAGGAAAGGCTGTGCAACCACTGTACAGCAGAACCTGAGACGGAGCTGCATTTCCTGACAAAATGTCAAAAATATTATAATTAGAGAGTGTCATTTCCCTAAATTTGAAACCCTAATTCAAGGTTTCAAAGACCTCTCTGATGAGAGTAGGCTACCCGTCCTGTTGGGGGAGGACGCAGAGAGCTGTGGGTTGGCAGCGCACTACATTGCTGCCTGCCATAAGTTGAGGGACAGTGTCTGACAGACCAATCAACCTGCACATGTCCTCTACTGTATGCTTATTGTTATTGTTCAATGTATGGTTATTTTGACCGTTGGTTATTGTTGTTACTGTTGTCCCGTTGACAGTTTTGATTCTTAGTATTTTCATATTGTAAATATCCAAAGTAAGCTTTGGTAATATGTACATTGTTACGTCATGCCAATAAAGCAAATTGAATTGAAAATTGAATTGAGAGAGAGATAGCAAAGAGAGAGAGAAAGAGAGAGAGAAAGAGAGAGAGAGAGAGCGAGAGAGCAGAGAGAAAGAGAGCAAAGAGAGCGAGAGAGAAAGTAAAGAGAGAGAGAGAGCAGAGAGAAAGAGAGCAAAGAGAGCGAGAGAGAAAGTAAAGAGAGAGAGAGAGCAGAGAGAAAGAGAGCAAAGAAAGAGAGAGCAAAGAGAGAGAGAGCAAAGAGAGAGAGAGAGAGAGAGCAAAGAGAGAGACATAGAGAGAGGGAAAGAGAGAGAGAGAGAGAGAGAGAGAGACAAAGAAAGGTTCCAATAAGGGATAGTGTTGGCGTTGGCCCCTGAGTTTGTAGGAAGGCAGGTATTTCAGAGGAAATGAGCTGTCACCCAGATGAAACTGGCAGCACATAACAAGGCTGAGCTGAACTGGTCGCCTCACAGTGAAGTAGTGCTGATCATTCTCTCTCACTGAGCAGAGTCTGTACTAAATGCAGGTATTATCCCGTTAGGGTGTTCTTGCTACCTCTTACCAATGATTCGATGTCTCTGTCTCTCTACAGCTCTCTTTATATATGCCTGTCTCTATGTAGGTCTCTCTTATCTCTCGCTCTTTCTCTCTCTTTCTCCCTGTAAAGCATTGAGAGATAGTACTCCTTTGAGGTCCTGCTGGGGTGTGCAGGTGGTGGTGGAGGACACAGGGGCACATTTTTTGGGGAGGATTCTAAAGGTACACCATGTTCATATCCCATGTAATCAAAATGGAGTCTACCGGTCATAATGGAGTATAATAATCCATATCATTATGGGAGTCTCCCACAGGGCCTGATGTCCTTATGTCCTCATGCCCTCTCTC
>NC_056436.1:59410650-59425650 GCF_018296145.1 Oncorhynchus tshawytscha | reverse complement strand
CTAACGTTATCTAGCTAGGCTAATTGAGGCTGCAGTCGATGCACTTTCTCATCCTACAGTTACAAATTACAACAACTTCATTTAGAATATTAAGTAGCAGCCTACCTGTTTGCTCTTGGTCGTTGTAGCCTATCCTTCTCCTTAAACTTTTCATTCCGTCATTTTAATTCCATTGCTTAGATATCTCCTAACTTTTGCCCCACATGGAGGCTCTATGACTGTAGCCTCTTGCCGATTTGATGACTTATGATTGGCCAACAGCAACAACAATCTACACTGTTGTGAAAAGATAGAGTGGTAGCATAAATTATTTCTCTCTCTCTCTACTGCAGCAGTTATAGTCGGATCTGTACGAGCCCTTCAGTTCAAATTACACATACTCGAAGACCCTTGAAAATCATATCAGATCCGCCTAGCCCTGTGACATTTTTTTTTGAATACCCAGACAGGGTCTCGGGTATCCGGGTACAGGTGGATCCGTGAAGACCTCTACTCCTCAATGTTTACCTCAGTTAGTATGGCTACTGCTTTCCTGAAACCTGAAGTACTGTCACCCTGGGACCACATATGCCTTGGCTGTTCTGGGTCAGTGATTTGACTGTTCTGTTTCTCCTTCATTGTGGCATGGGTTCAAATCCCAGGTCGGCTGTTGCAGGTATATGGAACAGTTCTACTTCCTGGTTTTCCAGGTATTCCAATTGAAAGGGAGTATTATTTTGGATGAATCTATAAAAAGTGTGTGGCTTCCCTTTCCACTCCATTCAGTCAGTGAACACAGCGGAGAACTGCTGTGGAATGTTCTGTCGCTCTCTGCTGATGACATCAACTAATGTGGTGTGTGGACGTCCTCCACCGCTCTCTCCGCAGGAGAACAGCAGGACACTGATGTGCCATCAGCGTGTGTATGTGTTTGTGTGTATACAGTACGTGTGTGGGTCTATTTGCACTGTGTATGTCTGTCTCTGGGTATATGTGTTAATAAGCCCACAGTGTGGTTATCCTGGGCTATAGTATTAGCTGGCCCCGTAGGGAGCCCCATAAGGAAAGTGCTATTGAAGTCTCCTTTGTAACACTGTTCTCCGGGCCTACATTCTCAACACACATACCCACTACTGCGTTCTGCCTAATCCATACGTTTAATAGAAGCAAACAAATAAAATCAAATCAAATCAAATCAAATTTTATTTGTCACATACACATGGTTAGCAGATGTTAATGCGAGTGTAGCGAAATGCTTGTGCTTCTAGTTCCGACAATGCAGTAATAACGAACAAGTAATCTAACTAACAATTCCAAAAAACTACTGTCTTATACACAGTGTAAGGGGATAAAGAATATGTACATAAGGATATATGAATGAGTGATGGTACAGAGCAGCATAGGCAAGATACAGTAGATGATATCGAGTACAGTATATACATATGAGATGAGTATGTAAACCAAGTGGCATAGTTAAAGTGGCTAGTGATACATGTATTACATAAGGATGCAGTCGATGATATAGAGTACAGTATCTACGTATGCATATGAGATGAATAATGTAGGGTAAGTAACATTATATAAGGTAGCATTGTTTAAAGTGGCTAGTGATATATTTACATCATTTCCCATCAATTCCCATTATTAAAGTGGCTGGAGTAGAGTCAGTGTCATTGACAGTGTGTTGGCAGTAGCCACTCAATGTTAGTGGTGGCTGTTTAACAGTCTGATGGCCTTGAGATAGAAGCTGTTTTTCAGTCTCTCGGTCCCAGCTTTGATGCACCTGTACTGACCTCGCCTTCTGGATGACAGCGGGGTGAACAGGCAGTGGCTCGGGTGGTTGATGTCCTTGATGATCTTTATGGCCTTCCTGTAGCATCGGGTGGTGTAGGTGTCCTGGAGGGCAGGTAGTTTGCCCCCGGTGATGCGTTGTGCAGACCTCACTACCCTCTGGAGAGCCTTACGGTTGAGGGCGGTGCAGTTGCCATACCAGGCGGTGATACAGCCCGCCAGGATGCTCTCGATTGTGCATCTGTAGAAGTTTGTGAGTGCTTTTGGTGATAAGCCGAATTTCTTCAGCCTCCTGAGGTTGAAGAGGCGCTGCTGCGCCTTCCTCACGATGCTGTCTGTGTGAGTGGACCAATTCAGTTTGTCTGTGATGTGTATGCCGAGGAACTTAAAACTTGCTACCCTCTCCACTACTGTTCCATCGATGTGGATGGGGGTGTTCCCTCTGCTGTTTCCTGAAGTCCACAATCATCTCCTTAGTTTTGTTGACGTTGAGTGTGAGGTTATTTTCCTGACACCACACTCCGAGGGCCCTCACCTCCTCCCTGTAGGCCGTCTCGTCGTTGTTGGTAATCAAGCCTACCACTGTTGTGTCGTCCGCAAACTTGATGATTGAGTTGGAGGCGTGCGTGGCCACGCAGTCGTGGGTGAACAGGGAGTACAGGAGAGGGCTCAGAACGCACCCTTGTGGGGCCCCAGTGTTGAGGATCAGCGGGGAGGAGATGTTGTTGCCTACCCTCACCACCTGGGGGCGGCCCGTCAGGAAGTCCAGTACCCAGTTGCACATGCATTGGGTGACAACCTATGTAATTTGCTAGGCTATTGTTATCTATGCGCTGTTGAAAATGGTGTTTTACCGGAATAAAAGTAAGCTACCGAGTGAACGGGCTTACAACATATTTAATTTGGATTGTTCAGGTTCACCATCAGCAATAGTTTTGCTGTCCGAAGTTCTGCAAGATATTCATTGGTTCAGCTCAAATATTTAATCTGCAAAAATGACAAGTTAATTAGCTGGGTGATGGTGATTTCAGAACCAAAGTGGGGGACAGAAAACATAGACTACCCCCCTAATTTGATAGTGGTAGTTGGGTGGTAGATGCTTAGACTGCGGTCCAAACACATAAAAGACACACCCTCGTTCAGGTGAAAATAGTTTGAAATAGAAGTGAAAATCAGCAGTCCAACTGGACATTTTCAGGTAGTGGCCTGCTATAAAAGTTGTTCTCCTATTTTCTTGCAAGCTGAAGGTGAGGTTTATAGAATGGTGCTCAGGTGTCTAAGGAAACAATGTAAGTTCTATTATCAAGGCCCCATACAGATTTTTTCTCTCCAATATACACATTTAACGTCAGGTAAAATGTATTTCAAATACATGTAGAATATTTGTATCTTTGCTAAAAATGCATGTAATGCCTTAAACGAAATCCAGAGATGCTCGTGGGCCTACTTTAGGTATGTAACGATTCACCGATCGGCATCGGTCCCGATTCAAATGTTTAAGATTTAACTGCATTGGTTGGCGGGCCCCAAACCGATCCAAATGATAATCAAAAAATGTTTTGCTTATATTACATTCTTTCTACCTTCCCGAAAATACCTCATCTTTTGTGACAACTGATGCATCTTCTCCTTCAGTGTCAAACTGCATGTAACCGTGTGACAGTCATTGATCTACAAGTCCTTTTGCATGCCGAACAACCTAGGCAATATCAGTTTTCCCTCACTGTGGCCAGCTTTGCACGCTGACCAATGCAAGGTAGGCGGTCTGTTCCTGATCTTGCACATCTGTGCGGCATCTTCAGCATTCAAATGCTGAAATGGCTTGCACCATATTAGGCTTTATTAATTGGGTGACAACCTATGTAATTTGCTAGGCTATTGTTATCTATGCGCTGTTGAAAATGGTGTTTTACCGGAATAAAAGTAAGCTACCGAGTGAACGGGCTTACAACATATTTAATTTGGATTGTTCAGGTTCACCATCAGCAATAGTTTTGCTGTCCGAAGTTCTGCAAGATATTCATTGGTTCAGCTCAAATATTTAATCTGCAAAAATGACAAGTTAATTAGCTGGGTGATGGTGATTTCAGAACCAAACTGGGGGACAGAAAACATAGACTACCCCCTAATTTGATAGTGGTAGTTGGGTGGTAGATGCTTAGACTGCGGTCCAAACACATAAAAGACACACCCTCGTCCATTTACCCTTGCCTTATGCACATGGGGGAATCCCCGTCGCCATCTTGGAGGGTGGTCCAAACGATTAGCCAAGCAAGGGAAGTGTGCAACTTCAGCCCCTCAGTCCTCGTTTTTAGTTTGCTTTGCGAATGTACAGTTATGTTCACTGCCTGTCCTGAAACTCCCCATAATTCAATTTGCGACGATTCTACATCCGCTAGGAAAAGTCAGCAAAAACATAAAAACAATATCAATGGAGAAGTCAACATACGAATGCAAATAAGTTAGAAATTGTGCTACTAATGCACATGACGGCACAAACACGTCTCAAAAATGGAAATCTGTTTTTGTTTTGTTATCTTTTGGAAATTGTAGGAACAAAACATTCCCCTTCTTCAGAAATTTCAGCTTGGCAGGCTAACGTTAGTTAGCTAATTCATTTGCTAGCTATCATACAGTAGGCATATATTAATAATGATATATTTAATATAAGTAGATATGCAATCATAATTGAGTGTAGGGCATAAAAAGCACCCACAAGCTGAAAACACAAACATCGCGGGATGAACGGGTGACAAATTTCTGACCAAGGGTGGTCAATTTAAAAATGATCCCTTCTTCCTTCGCCCCCTTCCCTGCAAGTGTATACTCGTCAGACGTCATCAGAAGTGTCCACTTAATTTGAGGGCTGAAGGGATAGGGTGGGTCTTTTAAGTGTTTGGACCGCATCCCTTGTCTCCCTTATGGCTCTGATCAGGTGACTACAGGGCATACAGCATAGAAATATGCACATCATTTACACACGCACGCACACGCACGCACACAGATCCAGCTTCTCAGAGAGGCCCAGCTCATGTACTCCATCAGCAGCAGGTTTTAATTTCAAAGGGAAAATGAATGTGTTTATGCAACAAATGCTAGTCCATCGAATCGTACTGTATCACATCGAACCAAATCGCATTCGATTTGTTCTCGAATCAAACCGAATCACACCAAATTGTTTCAAACTAACACTTACTGTTCCTGTATCCTATCGAAGACCATTTATCAAATTGTCTTGAAAGGGAAAGATGCACATCCCTAATGTACATATAGTGCATTTGGATAATATTCAGTCTCCGTGACTTTTTCCACATTTTGTTATGTTCCAGCCTTATTCTAAATTTGATTAAATACATTTTTCCTCATCAATCTACACACAGTACACCATAATGACAAAGCAAAAACAGGTTTTTAGCAATGTTTGCAAATGTATTATTAATCTAAAACTGAAATACCTTACTTACGTAAGTATTTACAAAGTAAGACACTTTGCTATGAGACTCGAAATTGAGCTCAGGTGCATCCTGTTTCCATTGATCATCCTTGAGATGTTTCTATAACTTGATTTGAGTCCACCTGTGGTCCTTGATGAAAGCCTGCTCCAGAGGGCTCAGGACCTCAGACTGGGGTAAAGGTTCGCTAAAATGGCGCCAGAGCAGAAGGCAGACGTTTTACGTGCCCCCAACCGATTGTGTTTTTTTGTTTGTTTATCTGCGTTGTTTGTAACTTCTTTTTTTAAACTATTTTTGTACATAATGTTGCTGCTACCGTCTCTTATGACCGAAAATAACTTTTAGACATCAGGACTGCGATAACTCACTACGGACTAGCAGAATTCTTTTTCTTCTTCCACGACTCTGACGAGCCCGAGGCGGAGGATAAATGGCGCCCTCGGGAACAGGCCCCGATCCCAGTGATCTGCGTGAAGAGGAGGCGGCGAAAGATCGGGCGGGTTGCCTTCTGAGGAGTAGGAGCCGATTGAATAAACCCCCACTCCACTCATTTCTGCTTGCACACATGCAATCTTTGGACAATACCATGGATGAATTATTGGGAAGATTAAACTACCAACAGGACATTAAAAACTGTAACATCATATCATATATCATATATTCAGGGAGTCAAGACTGAACAACGACAATATCAACATACAGCTGGTTATACGATGTACCGGCAGGATAGAACAGCGGCGTCTGGTAAGACAAGGGACGGCGGTCTATGTATTTTTGTAAACAACAGCTGGTGCACAATATCTAAGGAAGTCTTGAGCCATTGCTCACCTGAGGTAGAGTTTCTACTTTTAAACTACGCCGTGGCGGAGATCTTTGTGGGCTATACTCGGCCTTGTCTCAGGATGGTAAGTTGGTGGTTGAAGATATCCCTCTAGTGGTGTGGAGGCTGTGGGTGGGATTATATCCCTCCTGTTTGGCCCTGTACGGCGGTATCATTCGATGGGGCTACAATGTCTCCTGACCCCTCCTGTCTCAGCCTCCAGTATTTATGCTGTAGCAGTTTATGTGTAGGGGGGCTAGGGTCAGTTTGTTATATCTGGAGTACTTCTCCTGTCTTATCTGGTGTCCTGTGTGAATTTAAGTATGCTCTCTCTAATCCTCTATTTCTCTCTTTCTTTCTCTCTCTCAGAGGACCTGAGCCCTAGGACCATGCCTCAGGACTAAATGGCATGAGGTCTCCTTGCTGTCCCCAGTCCACTTGGCTGTGCTGCTGCTCCAGTTTCAACTGTTCTACCTGCAGCTATGGAATCCTGACCTGTTCACCGGACGTGCTACCTGTCCCAGACATGCTGTTTTCAACTCTCTAGAGACAGCAGGAGCGGTAGAGATACTCTTAATGATCGGCTATGAAAAGCCAACTGACATTTACTCCTGAGGTGCTGACTTGTTGCACCCTCGACAACTACTGTGATTATTATTATTTGACCATGCTGGTCATTTATGAACATGTGAACATCTTGGCCATGTTCTGTTATAATCTCCACCCGGCACAGCCAGAGGAGGACTGGCCACCCCTCATAGCCTGGTTCCTCTCTAGGTTTCTTCCTAGGTTTTGGCCTTTCTATGGAGTTTTTCCTTGCCACCGTGCTTCTACACCTGCATTGCTTGCTGTTTGGGGTTTTAGGCTGGGTTTCTGTACAGCACTTTGAGATATCAGCTGAAGTAAGAAGGGCTATATAAATATATTTGATTTGATTTATTTCTTAACTAAAGTAAACTAAATACAATTAGCAATGGTGTGTGTAGTCAGTAATCAGTAGTGTAAGTGAGTGGTTACGTGCATAAATGTGATAATGGGGGGTGTTGAAAGGTGCCAACGCAAACAAATAAAAACAGCCACAACCAAAATCTATCAGTGTCTGCATGGAGAGAGCCCCCTCAATGGATAAGGGGAAGAGGTGCATTTATCCTGGGACACACCCGAGCCCAGGTGTGTCCCATTTCGCTGACGACCCTCCCGGCTCCGCCCACCGACATCCTATTAAGGAAAACAAGAGCCAAGAGAAAGAATTTGGCAGACAGAGTGGGAGGGTCGTCACACACCACACACAAAGGTAGGGGTCAGCATGACGAAAATGTCCACCCCATTTAGAACGGACCCTTCCTACACCAGTGACAGACACCCCTCTCTGGGCACTTTGTACACTCAGTAGGAACATGAGCTCCACATCTGGGTCCTTATGCTTAGAATTGGGGTCTTCACCAGAGATGTAGTCAGGAATAGGGAATAGGTCAGGGAAATCCTTCAGTTTCCAAATCAGAATTAAAACCCAATTAAATATCCAACCAAAATCCGGAATGACATTGCTCAGTGATTCACATTGGTTATATCACTCAACCCTCAACTTAACACACATCAACACTGGCAGAATGTACATTTATATTAACATACAATATAATTATCCTATAGTTCTAGTATTAACTTTCTCATTACAATTATAATTTACAGATCAGTATCTCAATGCATTCTTAGCCTAAATTACTATAAATTTAGCAGTGTATACCTCCACAATCAACCTGATACCCCAAAATAAATCAATTACGGGCACAGTTGACCAACCCCCTCCCTTCCTGGCACTCAATCTTCAGGCTCAACTCATTATGTCTTGTCTATTTGCCAACCAACCATTTCTCTCTCCATGCTCACTCCACGTGGACTTCTGTTGCACTCCTGAGAGAAAAGGCATTTGATAACTTCAACTGGATGCTGTACACCGGTTGCTGGCTAAAATTCAGGTCTCTCGATGGAGGTGGTGCAGGACAGGGCCACAGTGAAGGCCATTTCTTCAGCTGGTTAGAGGGGGTTTTGAGGTCCACACCGTTTGGTCAAAATATTCCTTTCATGCATCTAGATACCATCCAACATGGCTTGTAATTGAAATGTTTCATTTGTATTTACAGATGGCATACAAGTTTGATATTAAGACATATAAAAGTTCACATAAGGTAAGGGAAGGTATTTCTGCCAAAAAATGCATTTTGCAAAAAGAAAATGTTTGACGCTCAAACGGCTCTCCTGTGAAGTCGTAACTTACACTTAGTTTCCGGATTCAAATGGCCAGGACTTATTTAATTTGTTAACTCCTCTTTACAACCGAATCCCTTTATAGTACCTTTTAAACTGCCAAAGACCATAGCCTCAGGAAACATTTCAAAGAAAGAGAAAATGACTACCCCCATTCTCCTGGAAGAGACACAAAACATTTCCTTAGCATAAGGAACCAGTGATATTTGATCCCAGGCATCTATTTAAAAGTTTGTTTGAGACGTGGTCTCCTATGTGTCCCTTAACAAAAAGACTCTAATCTCTATGAACCCCTATTGATCTAACCGAGGCCATACATCGCTACTGTATGTACCATTTTCCAGTCCTGCTGCTTTCTAGAGGGTTTGTTGCTGCTATTTTGAAAAAGATGATAAGGCTAGCATCGCAGCATCCCCACCCCCACCACAAATGCAGTGGGTGCAGTAGGCTCCATTACCACTCTACTCATGATTTAACCTTTACCTTGTATTACTAAAATATCACATCAATAGAGTGCTATCAAAAAACACACTAATAACATATTACCATTCACATACTGTCAACACTCATTAAAGGTACATCAACCCTCCTTATCAATGTCTTCGTCATTGTATGGTTTAGAAAATAAAAGAAACCATGCGTATTATCTCCTTACTAGAAGGCAATGTTTACATTGTTAGAGTAGACATGTTTACATGCAGTCTACCCTAACAACATTACTCTATATTTTTTTATACCAACCTCTGCTTCACACTCATTAAACTTCTATTATTTTAAGATTAACCTCTAATGCGGCGAAATGTAGAAAATACATCAGCCAATTGTCAATCAATCCAAACAATTCAAATTCGAAATCTTACTTTCCAATTGACATACTCTCCTTGGTTAACTTCCCTTAAACTCAGAAATCTTTCTACAATCTCAACCATACTCTACCTCTGTCTTTCCGCTCACGTTACTTTACCAGGTGAACAATTGTTATTTAATTATAGTAAAAACAACATACCCGCTGTTCACAGGAAGGCCACTTTAATATGGTATCTCTTGTTTTGCTGGTTGTACTTTCTCATATGGTGACTTGTGACCCTGCTCTACCACACAGTATACTAACGTGGTGATGTTTGGTATATGAGTTTCTTCATCAAATCATGGCAATAACAAATCCATTACATATTGCATTAACACAGAACCCCCAAATCTACACCCTTTGGCAATTGTTTGAATGCGGCGTGATACAAAGGTTGACTATTGTTAAACAAAATGTGTGCTCTTGCCCATATATACTGCCAATTTGAATATGTTACCTATTATCCACTGTCCTTGATTCTCACAAGGATTATTCAACCCCAAAATCCACTAAGGAACAGGGTTGATCCAAGCTCTCTGATTCATAATGCATAATACTTTTCATCCCACAAGGCAGTCAAGAAGCCCCCAAGCTAACTGGCTAAAGTTGGCTAGCTAATTAGCTAACGCTACTTCCAGACACAAACAAGATAATACATCTTCACTCTCCTTCACTCTTGGTGTCTAACTGTGGTGTTGGCAATCATTCAAATGACTTTTTTCCCCCTAACGTTTACTGACACCGGCCATATTTAACCAGGCGTGGAACATTCGTAAATTCATCAGTTATTCTGCGCTCTGGTACATCCAGACCAGTACTCTGAAATCCGAGCAATAGTCAGAGCAAATCCACAGAGTACCCCATTTAACAATGTCCATTGAGAACGCACAATGACAACATCATGTAGCTAAGCTAAGAATGACGTGAATAATCAAGTCAATAAACGTTGGGTAGTTGGATAGCATGTAGTTAATACATTACCAAGTTCGATGCAATGATATGCAGTTCACAATGTGAACGCAACCAACAAATGTGTTATCTGTTAGTTAAAACAAATATTTTGTCAGACCAATAAGAATACTACATACTCAAATTACATCACAAATAGTACGATTACGCTGATAGAACGCTAACATTAATACGCTGGTGTATTGAGCTAATGATGATTATTTTATGTCATTGTGCCAAGTCACAATTACAACCCTGAATTCTCTAAGATTGGAATTTTCCTGTCAGCAGGGCTGAATTTGAATTTATTCCCACTCCTCTCTCCTCAGGGTTTTAATATATGCCAATCTTTTTCTGAGATAATCTCCCAGATCCTGTAGACAGTCATTTAATGCTTTCACCTTCGATCTAACAAATTATCCATAAAGACACCACTCTTGGACCTAAGTACATCTACGTATGGGTTGTTTATGTTGCATCTCATTATATTCCCTGTATTACTTTATCAAATCTCTAGTAATCGAATATACACACATTGTCACATCCTGACCTTAGTTCCTTGTTTATCTCTCTGTTTTAGTTTGGTCAGGGCGTGAGTTGGGGTGGGCATTCTATGTTTTGTATTTCTATGTTTTGTATTTCTGTGTTTGGCCTGGTATGGTTCCCAATCAGAGGCAATTGTCGATCGTTGTCCCTGATTGAGAACCATACTTAGGCAGCCTGTTTTCCCACTATGGGTTGTGGGTCATTGTTTTCTGTGTCTGTGTTTTCCATACAGAACTGTTTCGGTTTTTCCTTTATTTCTCTTGTTCTTTTGTATTCTGTGTTCAGTTGATTAAAAATATTATGGACACTTACCACACTGCGCATTGGTCCGATATTTCCTACTCCTCGTCAGAGGAAGAAGAAAACCATTACACACATGGTTATTTCTCATACATTCTTTTACTTCATATCTTTACAGAATGAATATATATATATATAACGTAGGAAATTTTAGGTACTCACATCAACTCCATGTGCATTTAAAAAAACTCTTGATGCATACACTCCCAGCGGAAGCCAAAAACGTTAGTTTCCCAGATGCTGCCCTATGGGAATAATACTCCACACGTATCCTCGAACAATTCCTTAGACTTCCAGAAATTATAGACTTGCCACAATTGTTGTAAAATAACATTATGCTCTCAATACCGCCCCGTGATATTCTATGATGGATATTCTATACAAATTTAAAATCATATTATTTCACACATTTCTATATCTATCCAAACGTCAGATTAACCCTTATTTCCACACTCACACAACTCTCATTCACATTCACACAGTACTGTTCCCAAAACATACTTAATCAATTAGTTGTTATCTACAATATTTTTTTAAACCTGCAGGAATATTTTCTAAATTCTATTTTGGGATTAGGTCCTGAGATAACACAACTCATACATTTACATTTTACAATACTAACCCATGGTACAGGATCTCATATCCTTAAAACGGCAATAACTTCACAGGTACTCCTTACCATTTTATGCTATTCATTATGATGCATTCTCTAATTTTTCTATAGTGCTTTTGAGTTCACATAGGTCTCTAACCCACACAGGGTTTTAACCTACACAGGGTTTTTGCTTTAAAGTCAGACTAGTTCACACAGATTCTGGATGCTAACGCTAATTGATTTTAATCCAGTTATCACAGATTCTGGATGTTAAGTTCCCTCGGAACCCGATTTTCTCTAAAACATTTTTTTTTTAAAAATAGTTTCAAGGGAATGTCAGTCTCACCCTATTTATCTGTCTCTGTTTGGAACGCCGTAACTACCTGCCTGACACCCTCCTTCAGATCTTAGGCAGGCCCCGTGAACGGTTAAACCCAGCTCCTCAGGAGCAGTCAGCAGAAGGAGATTGGTGTCCCATCTGGGTCACCAAATACTGTGGTGGAATATTTTAACTAAGTAAGAGAAACAATGAGAAATTGTTCTAAACTCCTCCTGGCTATCTCTATCTCGGTTACACCCACCACATCTTGTCTATGAAATGCGGTCTTTAACTCATTTGTCAGCTCAAGCCATCTCTAGTGAACATATGCCCAGATTAGCTGCGGGGAACTAGAGTGGAGACCATAAAACAGAGACTCTAACAGGACAGAAATATCTTCCTATTTGTTAAGTATTAATTGCTAACTATTAATATCAAGCAAATCAGGTAAATATGTACTTTTTCTCTCACAGAGCTCATTTGTATCCCAACTGCAACTTGTCAATGTTCCAAAATCCATTCACGAGCATCTTGTGTCCCCCATGACCTGTTTTGTAATATGATTCCCTTCAAGTGAATTGATAAGCTGATTGAGGCCTGGCTGCTCAATGTGCCTGCTAGCTACTACTTGCTAGCTTCATTGTCAAACACATAGTTGGAACTTAGTTAGCTAACAAGTGATTTTGGGCACTGATAAACAGTGTGTAGCTTGTGCTTTATGTACATAGTGTGACAGCTTGTAGATGATGTATTTGTAGATGTGTTATTGTTCTCAGAAATCTATCCTAGGCGCACAGCCAGACTTTTCCCGACCCGACAGAATGTATGGAGTGCCCTGACTAGTTTTTCATACCCATTTTTTTAAACTTGAGAAATACTGCACCAAACACCTCAGCTAGATGTAAAATTGCACGACTGAAAAGCCATCCATACCAAGGGCAATAACTATAACGATGCATTATACTTAACTATAAATGTTGGCGAGCATCCACATCCACACGAGCTTCCACGTCGTTCTGCAGTAGTTCTACACCTGCTGTCAATCAACTGATCAACGCATCCTACTGCACGCTGTAGGCCTGTTAATAAGGTGGTAACACAGACCGTTCAGTGCTTCAGGGTGTGTTCATGGTGATAGTGACAGCTGCAAATAATAGCCAACTTCAGTGTTTTCAAAAATAATATAGAAACTCTTATTTAAATGTAGCCAATTCAACAACAAAATGCTGTTTAGCCTGCATATCTTTTACATCATGCCATTGATTGCCTTGTTGCTCAAGGGGTTTGCAAGTGATTTCCATTTTCTAATGGCGGTCAATTCATTTGGATCGTCTTTTTCGCTGTGCTCGTCTTTCTGTCTGTCCTGTGCATCCATTAGCAATGCATCATTGCATCATTGTTACCATCGTTGGCCAAAGTGATCACACCAACACACTCTCTCTCCTTAACTTTCCCCCAACAGTTCATTAGGCCTGTAGGCTATTGCGCACGCCAACAGCTGAAAAACAGAGGCTAGAGATGTGTAACCGAAGCAAGAAGCTAAATAAATATTAGCTAGATATTAGGTCATTCATTAGCTAAATAGTAGGGCTACAAATATTTATCTGCCAAAGAGCATGAAAAAAAAGGGCAGCAGGTTATGAAATGGCAGATCTGTGTGTTCCTCCAGGCTAAGCTCTGCAGTCCCGGACACACAGACCTCCAGTATTGATATGGCTATGCATTTAGACAAGAAATTGATTCTAGCAACAACACAATTCAACGAGGAATGTAGTATTAGTCATCAAGTGAGTACATAATTATTGGGGCTGTAAATTGCAGTGACATAGGCTAATTTGAATGCTTCATACCGAAACAACTGCATACAGCCAAGGCCTGATTTTGCAACCATTTGGGTCAGTTCTCTAATGTGTGTCTGTTCTCTAAAGTTTACAAGGTCCAGAAAGGTACATTAGCAGGTTACTCATATGGTGTATTTTGATCACACCATCATGCTCTCTCTCTCTCTCTCCTTTCAAACTGCCCTATTTTACATTCAGCAAGCTGGAATCTCTCCTCGATAGGTTAATAGTAGTATTACAAAATTCTCAAATTAAAGTGTAATAAGTCTAGCTTTTCCTGGGACTCCAAGAGCTAAGAGGAATAGCTGTAGCTGAGAGGCAGCGGATCTAGACGGTAGTTCTCGTTATCGTTGTAGTTATCATTGTATTGTGGACGCATGCTCCTGTTCACTTGAATTCGAACCCCCTTTTATATCGTTTAAGTTATCGTCCTTGGTGGGGAAGGCCCTTAAAACTTCTTATAGCTGCAGGGACAGTATTAAGTAGCTTGGATGAAAATGTGCCCAGAGGTGCCCAGAGTAAACTACCTGCTCCTCATTCCCAGTTGCTAATATATGAATATTATTATTAGTATTGGATAGAAAACACTCTAAAACTGTTTGAATGATGTCTGTGAGTATAACAGAACTCCTATGGCAGGCAAAAACCTGAGACAAAAATCCAACCAGGAAGTGAGAAATCTGAGGTTTGTAGGTTTTCAACTCATCGCCTATCGAATACAAAGTGGGATATGGGTCAGTTTGCACTTCCTATGGTTTCCACTAGATGTCAACAGTCGTTAGAACCTTGTCTGATGCTTCTACTGTGAAGTGGGGCTAGAAGAGAGAGGAATGAGTAAGGTCTGCCATGAGCTGACCATGCTCTGACCATGCGTGTTCACATGAGAGGGAGCTCTTTTCCATCGCACTTCTGAAGATGGAATTCTCCGGTTGGAACATTATTGAAGATTTATGTTAAAAACATCCTAAAGATTGATTCAATACATCGTTTGACATGTTTCTACTGACTGTTACGGAACTTTTTGACGTTTCGTCTGCTTTTGTGGTGGGATTAACAAGAAGTGTATCTTTAAAATGGTGTGAAATACTTGTATGCTTGAGGAATTTTAATTATGACATTTCTGTTGTTTGAATTTGACACCCTGCACTTTCACTGGCTGTTGTCATATCGATCCCGTTAACGGGATTGCAGCCATAAGAAGGTTTAAGACCTCCTCTGCAAAAATGTCTAAATAAATTGTAGATTTCTGGATTTATTTTAGATTAATTCAGACTATTTTAAAGACATGGCTATTTTG
>NC_056436.1:59395650-59405650 GCF_018296145.1 Oncorhynchus tshawytscha | reverse complement strand
CCTCCCCATCTTCATGTTAATAGTGATTAGAGAGAGATGCCCCCTCATCCCCCTCCCCATCTTCATGTTAATAGAGATCAGAGATCAGATTGAGATGCCCCCCTCCCCCTCCCCATCTTCATGTTAATAGTGATTAGAGTGATATGCCCCCATCCCCCTCCCCATCTTCATGTTAATAGAGAACAGAGAGAGATGACCCCGTCCACCCTCCCCATCTTCATGTTAATAGATATCAGAGATCAGAGAGAGATGCCCCTCATCCCCCTCCCCATCTTCATGTTAATAGTGATTAGAGAGAGATGCCCCTCATCCCCCTCCCCATCTTCATGTTAATAGTGATTAGAGAGAGATGCCCCAGTCCCCCTCCCCATCTTCATGTTAATAGTGATTAGAGAGAGATGCCCCCATCCCCCTCCCCATCTTCATGTTAATAGTGATTAGAGAGAGATGAACCCCCATCCACCCTCCTCATCTTCATGTTAATAGAGATTAGAGAGAGATGCCCCTCATCCCCCTCCCCATCTTCATGTTAATAGTGATTAGAGAGAGATGCCCCCATCCCCCTCCCCATCTTCATGTTAATAGAGATTAGAGAGAGATGCCCCTCATCCCCCTCCCCATCTTCATGTTAATAGAGATCAGAGATCAGAGAGAGATGCCCCCATCCCCCTCCCCATCTTCATGTTAATAGAGATCAGAGATCAGAGAGAGATGCCCCCATCCCCCTCCCCGTCTTCATGTTAATAGAGATCAGAGAGAGATGCCCCCCTCCCCCTCCCCATCTTCATGTTAATAGAGATCAGAGATCAGAGAGAGATGCCCCTATCCACCCTCCCCATCTTCATGTTAATAGAGATCAGAGATCAGAGAGAATTGCCCCCATTCACCATCACCATCTTCATGTTAATAGAGATCAGAGATCAGAGAGAGATGCCCCCTATCCACCCTCCCCATCTTCATGTTAATAGAGATCAGGGATCATATAGAGATGCCCCTCATCCCCCTCCCCATCTTCATGTTAATAGAGATCAGAGAGAGATGCCCCCATCCCCCTCCCTATCTTCATGTTAATAGAGATCAGAGAGAGATGCCCCTCATCCCCCTCCCCATCTTCATGTTAATAGAGATCAGAGAGAGATGCCCCTCAACCACCCTCCCCATCTTCATGTTAATAGTGATTAGAGAGAGATGCCCCTCATCCCCCTCCCCATCTTCATGTTAATAGTGATTAGAGAGAGATGCCCCTCATCCCCCTCCCCATCTTCATGTTAATAGAGATCAGAGATCAGAGAGAGATGCCCCCCTCCCCATCTTCATGTTAATAGTGATCAGAGAGAGATGCCCCCATCCCCCTCCCCATCTTCATGTTAATAGTGATTAGAGAGAGATGCCCCCTCATCCCCCTCCCCATCTTCATGTTAATAGAGATCAGAGATCAGAGAGAGATGCCCCCTCCCCCTCCCCATCTTCATGTTAATAGTGATTAGAGAGATATGCCCCCATCCCCCTCCCCATCTTCATGTTAATAGATATCAGAGATCAGAGAGAGATGCCCCCTCATCCCCCTCCCCATCTTCATGTTAATAGAGATTAGAGAGAGACGCCCCCATCCCCCTCCCCATCTTCATGTTAATAGTGATTAGAGAGAGATGCCCCCATCCACCCTCCTCATCTTCATGTTAATAGAGATTAGAGAGATATGCCCCTCATCCCCCTCCCCATCTTCATGTTAATAGTGATTAGAGAGAGATGCCCCCATCCCCCTCCCCATCTTCATGTTAATAGAGATTAGAGAGAGATGCCCCTCATCCCCCTCCCCATCTTCATGTTAATAGAGATCAGAGATCAGAGAGAGATGCCCCCATCCCCCTCCCCATCTTCATGTTAATAGAGATCAGAGATCAGAGAGAGATGCCCCCATCCCCCTCCCCGTCTTCATGTTAATAGAGATCAGAGAGAGATGCCCCCTCCCCCTCCCCATCTTCATGTTAATAGAGATCAGAGATCAGAGAGAGATTCCCCCATCCACCCTCCCCATCTTCATGTTAATAGAGATCAGGGATCATATAGAGATGCCCCTCATCCCCCTCCCCATCTTCATGTTAATAGAGATCAGAGAGAGATGCCCCCATCCCCCTCCCCATCTTCATGTTAATAGAGATCAGAGAGAGATGCCCCTCATCCCCCTCCCCATCTTCATGTTAATAGAGATCAGAGAGAGATGCCCTCAACCACCCTCCCCATCTTCATGTTAATAGAGATCAGAGAGAGATGCCCCTCATCCCCCTCCCCATCTTCATGTTAATAGTGATTAGAGAGAGATGCCCCAGTCCCCCTCCCCATCTTCATGTTAATAGTGATTAGAGAGAGATGCCCCCTCATCCCCCTCCCCATCTTCATGTTAATAGAGATCAGAGATCAGATTGAGATGCCATCCCTCCCCCCTCCCCATCTTCATGTTAATAGTGATTAGAGAGATATGCCCCCATCCCCCTCCCCATCTTCATGTTAATAGAGAACAGAGAGAGATGACCCCGTCCACCCTCCCCATCTTCATGTTAATAGATATCAGAGATCAGAGAGAGATGCCCCTCATCCCCCTCCCCATCTTCATGTTAATAGTGATTAGAGAGAGATGCCCCTCATCCCCCTCCCCATCTTCATGTTAATAGTGATTAGAGAGATGCCCCAGTCCCCCTCCCCATCTTCATGTTAATAGTGATTAGAGAGAGATGCCCCCATCCACCCTCCTCATCTTCATGTTAATAGAGATTAGAGAGAGATGCCCCTCATCCCCCTCCCCATCTTCATGTTAATAGTGATTAGAGAGAGATGCCCCCATCCCCCTCCCCATCTTCATGTTAATAGAGATTAGAGAGAGATGCCCCTCATCCCCCTCCCCATCTTCATGTTAATAGAGATCAGAGATCAGAGAGAGATGCCCCCATCCCCCCCCCCCATCTTCATGTTAATAGAGATCAGAGATCAGAGAGAGATGCCCCCATCCCCCTCCCCGTCTTCATGTTAATAGAGATCAGAGAGAGATGCCCCCTCCCCTCCCCATCTTCATGTTAATAGAGATCAGAGATCAGAGAGAGATGCCCCCTATCCACCCTCCCCATCTTCATGTTAATAGAGATCAGAGATCAGAGAGAATTGCCCCCATTCACCATCACCATCTTCATGTTAATAGAGATCAGAGATCAGAGAGAGATGCCCCCTATCCACCCTCCCCATCTTCATGTTAATAGAGATCAGGGATCATATAGAGATGCCCCTCATCCCCCTCCCCATCTTCATGTTAATAGAGATCAGAGAGAGATGCCCCCATCCCCCTCCCCATCTTCATGTTAATAGAGATCAGAGAGAGATGCCCCTCATCCCCCTCCCCATCTTCATGTTAATAGAGATCAGAGAGAGATGCCCCTCAACCACCCTCCCCATCTTCATGTTAATAGTGATTAGAGAGAGATGCCCCTCATCCCCCTCCCCATCTTCATGTTAATAGTGATTAGAGAGAGATGCCCCTCATCCCCCTCCCCATCTTCATGTTAATAGAGATCAGAGATCAGAGAGAGATGCCCCCCCCTCCCCATCTTCATGTTAATAGTGATCAGAGAGAGATGCCCCCATCCCCCTCCCCATCTTCATGTTAATAGTGATTAGAGAGAGATGCCCCTCATCCCCCTCCCCATCTTCATGTTAATAGAGATCAGAGATCAGAGAGAGATGCCCCACCTCCCCCTCCCCATCTTCATGTTAATAGTGATTAGAGAGATATGCCCCCATCCCCCTCCCCATCTTCATGTTAATAGATATCAGAGATCAGAGAGAGATGCCCCTCATCCCCCTCCCCATCTTCATGTTAATAGAGATTAGAGAGAGACGCCCCCATCCCCCTCCCCATCTTCATGTTAATAGTGATTAGAGAGAGATGCCCCCATCCACCCTCCTCATCTTCATGTTAATAGAGATTAGAGAGATATGCCCCTCATCCCCCTCCCCATCTTCATGTTAATAGTGATTAGAGAGAGATGCCCCCATCCCCCTCCCCATCTTCATGTTAATAGAGATTAGAGAGAGATGCCCCTCATCCCCCTCCCCATCTTCATGTTAATAGAGATCAGAGATCAGAGAGAGATGCCCCCATCCCCCTCCCCATCTTCATGTTAATAGAGATCAGAGATCAGAGAGAGATGCCCCCATCCCCCTCCCCGTCTTCATGTTAATAGAGATCAGAGAGAGATGCCCCCCTCCCCCTCCCCATCTTCATGTTAATAGAGATCAGAGATCAGAGAGAGATGCCCCCTATCCACCCTCCCCATCTTCATGTTAATAGAGATCAGAGATCAGAGAGAATTGCCCCCATTCACCATCACCATCTTCATGTTAATAGAGATCAGAGATCAGAGAGAGATGCCCCCTATCCCCCTCCCCATCTTCATGTTAATAGAGATCAGGGATCATATAGAGATGCCCCTCATCCCCCTCCCCATCTTCATGTTAATAGAGATCAGAGAGAGATGCCCCCATCCCCCTCCCCATCTTCATGTTAATAGAGATCAGAGAGAGATGCCCCTCATCCCCCTCCCCATCTTCATGTTAATAGAGATCAGAGAGAGATGCCCCTCAACCACCCTCCCCATCTTCATGTTAATAGTGATTAGAGAGAGATGCCCCTCATCCCCCTCCCCATCTTCATGTTAATAGTGATTAGAGAGAGATGCCCCTCATCCCCCTCCCCATCTTCATGTTAATAGAGATCAGAGATCAGAGAGAGATGCCCCCCCCCCTCCCCATCTTCATGTTAATAGTGATCAGAGAGAGATGCCCCCATCCCCCTCCCCATCTTCATGTTAATAGTGATTAGAGAGAGATGCCCCTCATCCCCCTCCCCATCTTCATGTTAATAGAGATCAGAGATCAGAGAGAGATGCCCCACCTCCCCCTCCCCATCTTCATGTTAATAGTGATTAGAGAGATATGCCCCCATCCCCCTCCCCATCTTCATGTTAATAGATATCAGAGATCAGAGAGAGATGCCCCTCATCCCCCTCCCCATCTTCATGTTAATAGAGATTAGAGAGAGACGCCCCCATCCCCCTCCCCATCTTCATGTTAATAGTGATTAGAGAGAGATGCCCCCATCCACCCTCCTCATCTTCATGTTAATAGAGATTAGAGAGATATGCCCCTCATCCCCCTCCCCATCTTCATGTTAATAGTGATTAGAGAGAGATGCCCCCATCCCCCTCCCCACCTTCATGTTAATAGAGATTAGAGAGAGATGCCCCTCATCCCCCTCCCCATCTTCATGTTAATAGAGATCAGAGATCAGAGAGAGATGCCCCCATCCCCCTCCCCATCTTCATGTTAATAGATCAGAGATCAGAGATCAGAGAGAGATGCCCCCATCCCCCTCCCCCGTCTTCATGTTAATAGAGATCAGAGAGATGCCCCCATCTTCATGTTAATAGAGATCAGAGATCAGAGAGAGATTCCCCCTATCCACCCTCCCCATCTTCATGTTAATAGAGATCAGGGATCATATAGAGATGCCCCTCATCCCCCTCCCCATCTTCATGTTAATAGAGATCAGAGAGAGATGCCCCCATCCCCCTCCCCATCTTCATGTTAATAGAGATCAGAGAGAGATGCCCCTCATCCCCCTCCCCATCTTCATGTTAATAGAGATCAGAGAGAGATGCCCCTCAACCACCCTCCCCATCTTCATGTTAATAGAGATCAGAGAGAGATGCCCCTCATCCCCCTCCCCATCTTCATGTTAATAGTGATTAGAGAGAGATGCCCCAGTCCCCCTCCCCATCTTCATGTTAATAGTGATTAGAGAGAGATGCCCCCATCCCCCTCCCCATCTTCATGTTAATAGTGATTAGAGAGAGATGCCCCCATCCACCCTCCTCATCTTCATGTTAATAGAGATTGAGAGAGATGCCCTCATCCCCCTCCCCATCTTCATGTTAATAGTGATTAGAGAGAGATGCCCCCATCCCCCTCCCCATCTTCATGTTAATAGAGATTAGAGAGAGATGCCCCTCATCCCCCTCCCCATCTTCATGTTAATAGAGATCAGAGATCAGAGAGAGATGCCCCCATCCCCCTCCCTGTCTTCATGTTAATAGAGATCAGAGAGAGATGCCCCCCTCCCCTCCCCATCTTCATGTTAATAGTGATTAGAGAGAGATGTCCCCATCCCCCTCCCCATCTTCATGTTAATAGTGATTAGAGAGAGATGCCCCCCTCCCCCTCTCCCCATCTTCATGTTAATAGAGATCAGAGATCAGAGAGGTGCCCCCATCACCCTCCCCATCTTCATGTTAATAGAGATCAGAGAGAGATGCCCCTCATCCCCCTCCCCATCTTCATGTTAATAGTGATTAGAGAGAGATGCCCCCATCCCCCTCCCCATCTTCATGTTAATAGTGATTAGAGAGAGATGCCCCATCCCCCTCCCCATCTTCATGTTAATAGAGATCAGAGATCAGAGAGAGATGCCCCCTATCCCCCTCCCCATCTTCATGTTAATAGAGATCAGAGATCAGAGAGAGATGCCCCCATCCCCCCCTCCATCTTCATATTAATAGAGATCAGAGATCAGACAGAGATGCCCCCATCCCCCTCCCCGTCTTCATGTTAATAGAGATCAGAGAGAGATGCCCCCATCCCCCTACCCATCTTCATGTTAATAGAGATCAGAGATCAGAGAGCGACGCCCCCATCCCCCTTCACATCTTCATGTTAATAGTGATTAGAGAGAGATGCCCCCATCCCCCTCCCCATCTTCATGTTAATAGTGATTAGAGAGAGATTCCCCATCCCCCTCCCCATCTTCATGTTAATAGAGATCAGAGAGAGATGACCCCGTCCACCCTCCCCATCTTCATGTTAATAGAGATCAGAGATCAGATAGAGACGCCCCCAATCCCCTCCCCATCTTCATGTTAATAGAGATCAGAGAGAGATGCCCCCATCCCCCTCCCCATCTTCATGTTAATAGAGATCAGAGATCAGAGAGAGATGCCCCCATCCCCCTCCCCCTCCCCATCTTCATGTTAATAGAGATCAGAGAGAGATGCCCCTCATCCCCCTCCCCATCTTCATGTTAATAGAGATCAGAGATCAGAGAGAGGTGCCCCCATCCACCCTCCCCATCTTCATGTTAATAGAGATCAGAGAGAGATGCCCCTCATCCCCCTCCCCATCTTCATGTTAATAGTGATTAGAGAGAGATGCCCCCATCCCCCTCCCCATCTTCATGTTAATAGTGATTAGAGAGAGATGCCCCTCATCCCCCTCCCCATCTTCATGTTAATAGAGATCAGAGATCAGAGAGAGATGCCCCCATCCCCCTCCCCATCTTCATGTTAATAGAGATCAGAGATCAGAGAGAGATGCCCCCATCCCCCCCCCCTCCCCATCTTCATGTTAATAGAGATCAGAGAGAGATGCCCCTCATCCCCCTCCCCATCTTCATGTTAATAGAGATCAGAGATCAGAGAGAGATGCCCCCATCTCCCTCCCCTCCCCATCTTCATGTTAATAGAGATCAGAGAGAGATGCCCCATCATCCCCCTCCCCATCTTCATGTTAATAGAGATCAGAGAGAGATGCCCCCATCCACCCTCCTCATCTTCATGTTAATAGAGATTAGAGAGAGATGCCCCTCATCCCGCCTCCCCATCTTCATGTTAATAGAGATCAGAGATCAGAGAGAGATGCCCCTCATCCACCCTCCCTGTTTTCATGTTAATAGAGATCAGAGACAGATGCCCCCATCCACCCTCCTCATCTTCATGTTAATAGAGATTAGAGAGAGATGCCCCTCATCCCCCCTCCCCATCTTCATGTTAATAGAGATTAGAGAGAGATGCCCCCATCCCCCTCCCCGTCTTCATGTTAATAGAGATTAGAGATCAGAGAGAGATGCCCCCATCTCCCTCCCCGTCTTCATGTTAATAGAGATCAGAGAGATATGCCCCCATCCCCCTCCCCATCTTCATGTTAATAGAGATCAGAGAGAGATGCCCCCCATCCACCCTCCTCATCTTCATGTTAATAGAGATTAGAGATTCCCCCAATCCACCCTCCCCATCTTCATGTTAATAGAGATCAGAGAGAGGGATAGATGCCCCAACACACGCTCCCCATCTTCGCCTAACACTCACCAGGAAGTAGAAATGAACAGCGACTCATCCCCTTATCACATCTCTTTCAGTCCTCCCCCTATACCCAACTCAAACTAACCACCTCCACATCCAAACATCCTAACCCCTCCACCCTCCACCCCCCATGTTTATCAGGCTGTAGAATATGCCTGGCATAGAGCAGGGACTTCAAACAGATCTCTCCTTGGAGCCCTCTCTTCCTCCCTTCTCTTTCTTCCGCTGAGTGAGGGATGGGTGACAGCCTTTGTACTTTAATTAATGTGGGGCTGCTGCATGCATGCACGTAAGTGCACTCGCGCGCACACACACACACACACACACACACACACACACACACACAAGAGAGAGCAACTCTCACACACACACACCATCTCGTTTTTGATGTCTTCACTGTTGTTGGTTTTAAACATGTGCAGTGTCAGCGTTCATAGACATACATCCTTTTGGCAGTCTCAAGATAATCTCCTTAACAACCGTCAGGTCCAATATAAGCCCCTTTTATCAAATGGAACACTGGCATTGATGCGACCTGATGGTTAACTTATAGTAGACTGGTTTGTTGCATGCCAAGAGATGCAAATTAGCCTTAACACATGACACTGATTGTCTGTTAATCGGCGGTTAGGTAGCTAATATACCTGCAGCAGACTATCAAAACTAAGTCCCCTGTCAGAAGGCTCTAATCAGAGAAGTGTTGTGATGCTTGGCTCGTTGTAACGGATCTCGTCCTCCTCTTCTGAGGAGAAGTAGCGAGAAGGATTGGAGGACCAATGCGCAACGTGGTAAGTGTCCATAATGTTTTTTTAATAAAGACAATAGAACACTCGAACAAAACAACAAACGATGACGTGAATATACAAAACCGAAAACAGTACCGTGTGGACCAAACACTCACACGGAAGACAAACACCCACAACCCAAAAGTGAAACCCAGGCTACCTAAGTATGATTCTCAATCAGGGACAACAATTGACAGCTGCTTCTGATTGAGAACCATACTTAGGCCGAACTCAAAAACCAACATAGAAAAACAAACATAGACTGCCCACCCAACTCACGCCCTGACCATACCAAAACAAAGATATAATAACAGAACTAAGGTCAGAATGTGACACTTGTAGCTACCTGGCTAGTCTCAAAAGAATCGTAGAAGCTTTTTTGGTAGAAATGTTCTGGAATGCTTGTAAAGTCGAACTGTATAGTGAAATCTGATGTCTGATGTCTATCAAAAACTCAGCATAGTATGAGCAGGGAGACTTCTTCTTTCTTCGTGGTTTAATATTCTCTACATACACAGTGGGAGTGTATTGGAGTAGAGGAATAGAGTAGGAGAGGGTGAGAGATGAAGAGGGGGAGCAGAGGAGAGAAGGAGAGGGGGATGGAGGGAAATGTCAGAGGGAGAGATTTATGCATTCCACCAGTTTAACTTGTAAGCCAATCCATCCATCCCTCTTCTCTCCTCTGGGTGCTAGCCTGCTGCATGGCTGAAAGCCCCTAACACAAACACATACACTCCCACAGGAGTTCACACTCATCTACTCAAATGTCAATGCTGTATATGTTTGACTGTGTGTGTGTCTATATCCATTATAGATAGCTTCCAATAATCTGCAAGCCTGATTGTCTCTCTGGAGATTTTTTAAAACAATCTATTTGTTAAATATTTACCCAATCCAAAATCACATAGTGTAAAACAATGGCCCCTCTAAGTGGTGTAATGAGAGAGAGAGAGAGAGAGAGAGAGAGAGAGAGAGAGAGAGAGAGAGAGAGAGAGAGAGAGAGAGAGAGAGAGAGAGAGAGAGAGAGAGAGAGAG